>NC_092873.1:271621453-271696453 GCF_028372415.1 Notamacropus eugenii
CAGGAAAATAGAGGCGGTTAGGAGCAGATTCATGTTCTGCCTGATAAATCATTCATCATCAGATAAGATGATGAGGCAAGCTTGTTTGGGTGTTTGCTCCCAATGATAAACAAATCCACTTTTATGTTATAATATTCATTGAGCTCATTGACAAATAAATATCTCTCTTCCTCTTCTTTTTTAAAACATGCAGAGGAAAAGATTTGGCTGACTAACAGATGACAAAGGCAAAGAAACTGAAACTGGAATTGTGATGAATGCATCAGTCCCTTTAGCATATGGGCTGTATTTGTGCTATTTCATCCATGTCAGTTTCAGGAAAGTAACCTTTCTGAAGCTGTGAATATTTTTTCTTTTTCCCCCGTTCAAGACGAACTACAGAACTATAATTGGAGAGCCTACCAAAGGCATCAAGCCAACCAGATGCAAAACAACCATTTGTTTTTACTGCCAGAAATGACATTTTGTAAAGTAAGCTCTCCGCACATCCTGAGCCTTGATTGCATTCCATTTGAGAAAATCAATTCATTCTCAGTGAAAGATCAGAAATGGACTAGAGCAGAAGGATTTCTTTCCTGTTCATTCTCTTGATGGAATATGTAAATGAAAAGAGAACCCTAAGCACTGTCAGTTGTCCTGAGTCAAAACAGCCAGAGATGGAGCTTGGGATAATGGAGACAAAGATGGCCTTCCTTTGTGTGGCAGATCAATCAATATCTGCTCATGTGATCTTGTTCCCTATAACGTTAGCAATGAAACCCTTGTGTGAACTGACAATGGCAGAGAAACATTTGGTTACGATGCATGTTGTCACAATCACAACTGACCCTAGAGTAATTAGACTGATTCTTGTGCCCTTCCTTTGCAAATTGTGGTAAGTGACTTAGAGGATGGTTTCTTTAAGAATTATAAAGTTCTCATATTGTTAGAAATTGTTCCCCAGTATTTTCATGCATAACCACTAAAAGCGAATAAAATTGACTTTACAATCATTCTCTTTCTTGACAAATGTGTATATGCATATACATGCATGGAGGAGCAAAGTGACCTACATTGTCATTCATTTTTAATGCAATATTTAGTGAACATACCTTAGTGCCCCTTAAAAAAAAGAATGAATATAATTTCACATAATTTTTAAAAGTGCAAGAAAAGAAAGCTTTTGATTTTTAAATTCTGGTTATTATCATTATTAGGTTAATTACACAATAGTGCTCCAGCAAATTTAGCATTTTTAAAGGTGGGCTTTATCTTTTGGCCTGATGATTAACAGAAATTTAGTCAATGCAGATTCTCTTGGTACAGGATGCATGGAATCCAATTTCTTGAAATGAACTCGTATGCTATGAATAATGACAAGAAAAGGAAGAACAATTAACAGATTAATGAACCTGTATTTTGTTTATGCCAATGAAGTGAAGGATAATCATGTATTCACTGGAGGAAAACCTGACACCTTGATTACAGGTGCTACGGCTTTCAAGTATTGTCTGATTCTAGTTCCTGGCTATAAAATGCAATACAGGAAAAATTCAAGCACTTCTTGCAAAAATAATTGTGATAATAGCTACTATTTAGGCAGCAGTATAAGTTTCCAGAGCGCTCCATATATGTTAATTTACTGGATCATCCTAATAATCCTGAGTTAGGTATTATTATACACATTTTAAAGATGAGAAAGTTGAGACACAAAGAACTGAAATAACTTTTGTGGGGTTACACAGCCGATAAGTGTCTGAGGCAGGATTTGAACTTGAGTGTGCTTGACTCCAACTTCCATACTCTATCTACTGTTCCAACTGGATTTACAGTTTAAAGGCATTTTGGAATTATAAAATCTCAGACTTAGAAGGGACCTTAGATGTCATATAAGTCGATCCTTGCCTGAAAGAGGAATCTATTCTAACAAGTGAGTCCCTAACAAAAACCTTAGACTTCACTAATTTTTTTTTTTTTCTTGAGCAGGATCACTGCTACTTAACATTCCATTTTGGGGCATTTTTAGAAAGACTATTTTTCATCCTGAACCTTACATATTTTCTAGAACTCCCACTAATGAAACTTTGACTAGCATATGCCAAAGGAAGGACTTGAAGCAGTAGCTTCTTAATATACCACTCTAGCTACAAATAAGTTAAATATGATATGGTGTGATATGACATGTTATGATTTAACATGATATACAGATAAAGATATCTACTACGTCATACTGCCTCTCTTTTTTATTAAATTAAGTCAAAATCTGACTTCTTATAACTTGCACCCATTAATTATAATTTGTATTTCTAAGGTCAAGAAGAATAAGATCTTCTGAGTTCAAACCCTACTTCTGCTTCTGATTTCCTCCCTGATCTTTGACTGTAGAGTGAATAAAGGGGAGTTATTTATAATATGACTGGAAATGACAGGTTAGAACAAGGTATGGGTGCCTTGAAACAATGTAATTCTACAAGTAGAAGGGAGAAAAATTGGCTGTGAAAAGACCAGTAAGAAATTTGCTGCATTTGCCTTATGTGGGTAAAAATGAAAGCCATGGCTATGAAAAATAAAATCACCAGAAAGATGACAGAAGTCTCATTCCTAGAATTTGGTAAATTTTTTGGATATTGCAAGAGAAGGAGACAGAGGTGTGAAGGATCATATTGAGGCTTCACACTGAGACTGGTAGGTAATGCAATCAAAAAGGCTTTAGATGGAAAGGAAAGGGAGAGGGGGAGAATGGCCTAGTGCAAGGGTGGGTAACCTGAGGCCTCAAGGTCACATGTGGGCCTCAAGTGTAGTCCTTTGACTCAATCCAAACCTGATAGAGCAAAAGCCCTTAATGAAAGGATGTGTTCTGTAAAACTTGGACTCAGTCAAAAGGCTGCCCCCAAGGACCTAGAAGGCCACATATGACCTCAAGGCCACAGGTTCCCCATCCCTGGCCTAGTGTGTATATATATGTGTGTTTCTTTGTATATACATATGTGCATATGAGTGAGTGCATGTTGGGGGGGGGCAAGTGTGAATGTATATCTACCAGGATGGATGCCATGAAGAGATGCTATTATTTTGGAAAAATAGCAATGGAGACACTATCAAACCCAAACCTGCCTCTCCTCCCTACTTTCCTATTTTCTTTTGATGGACAAAAATATGTAACAGCTATTACTGCACAGGCACATAGAGAAGAAACTGAGGAAAGAATAGATCTTACGGCAATTCTCTCAGTCCTTGAAAGACATTATTATGACCAGTGGCTTCAATCTTTGTTTAAAAAACTCCAACTTCTAGACACCCAGGTTCACAAACATCCTTACTCCTCACTCTCCCTCATCCTCCAGATCCAATCAGATGACTCCTCCATGAAACCTTTCATGGTCTTCTCAGCTGCTACTGCGCCAGTGAAAAGAAATTGTGTATGTATATATACATGCACAAAGCCTACTGTGACAATTTTATGTGTGTTATATATATATATGTATATAGATATCAGATTAATATATGTGTACATGTTGTTTCCATTTATGGAATGTAAGCCCTTCAAGGTCAGGGACTGTTTCATTTCTATTGAAACACTGGTGGGAATCGTTATAGAAGACAGAGCTGACAGGTAAGTCCTCAATCTTCTTTATTCTTTGAGTGGTAGTTTGGAGTGTGACCACTTTGGTCACTGACCTCTTCTCCCTGCCTTCCTCTTTTCTCGAGAGATTTAATTCACCACACTTTGTTGTAAAAATTAGCTCACTTTTAAGCTATGGTAATATAATGGCCACTGTGTCCATGTGATACTTTCTCTACCATTTTATGGAATTTATAGCGGATGAAAATTTATTAATACAGCTCCAAGGATTAGTAAAATCCCCAATATTTGAAAATATTTTTGGTTCTCTTTCCTAGTTTTGATTGTGGGTGTTTTTACTTAAATTCTGGCTTTCTCCATTCTCCTTTTTCTCAGAGTATACTAAGTATACAATATAAGCCTTCACAATTGATCACATGTTTCTTTATATATGAAGTCAAATTAGCATATAGGAAAGGTTTAAGTAAAAGGAGGAGGAATATGCAACAGTACTTGTCACTAAACATGCATATAGAGAAGAATCATAACTGATGATGAATTAGAGAGTTATGTGTTTGAAATCAGAAGTCCCAGGTTCAATTCCAGCCTTGCCACTTGATACTTTCATGATCTTGGGTAAGTCACTGAACTTCTGAGGGCCTCAGTTTCCTCATCTGTTAAATGAAGGAGTTGGAGTAGATGATCTCTAATGTGTCCTTCAGTTTCCAGTCTATGAATTGTTTGCCATGAACTCCCCCACAGACTGAGGAAAGAACAGATCTTTTGGAACATCTCTCAGTCATTGAAAAACACCATTATAACTGGAAGCTTTAGTGTGAGTTCTTTGTTCCAAGAACCTTCATAGGGCCCACCTTGATCTCTCTCTCCTTTTCTACTTCTCTCCAGTTCTACTTTCTCCTCACTTTGTCCATGGATTCTACTTTATCACTTTTCTGCATCTTAGCTCATTACTGCCATGGGCAAGACCAAGGATGCCATCTATTTAACTACCATTGCTGTTCAATTCTCTGCTCCTTCTCAGTTTATTCTCTCACTGAATATATGAATATTTTTTTCAAAAATTTCCTGGAGCCACTCAAGTCCATGGTCTTGCTCAAAGATCATTTTAGTCCAGACCACTCTTGGGCTGAGAGGGTACTACAATGAAAAAATTCAATTTTGGATTTGGTTCTTATCAACAAAGAACAAAATATTGCTGAAGTGGAAATGACAGGAACTATTAGAGGAAGTGATCCATTTATTTTAGAATTTGTGATAAAGAATGGAAAACTGGAAATAGAGTGATATACCCTGGATTACTGAAAAGCATATTGCAAAGGGTTCCAAGGAAAGACAGACAGGATCCATGAAACTGATATTCTAAAGGGGAAATAAGACTTTTAAGGATGAGTCTTTCTTAAGAATTAAATTCTGAAGACACAATAAGAAACAGTTATGATGAAGTGTCTAAAGCTTCTGATGATGCATAGAGGATTAGCAACATACTTTTAATTTTTGAAGAAGAATTTACACAACATGTAGTAAGGTCCTATAAAATGATTTCAATAAAATTTCTGCTCAGAATAATCTGAAGCTGGTAAAGAAAGCTAAGAATTACATGGGAATTTTATGCTTCATTTGAGAAAGGAGAATCCATGAAGATATAGGACTATTGCCAACAGTAGTAGATTATTGACAAACAGAATGCAGAGCTGCTTATATTTTGCTTCTGTTTTATCTCCCAAAGAGAACAACCTTTGAATTTGGAAAGAAAGAATAAAATTGTCTAACAGAGAGTTAATATTCAATATAAGTAAGGAGATAAAAAATAAGAGCGTCGATGAGTTTGAGTTGTTTTGTGTAGATGAAACCTATCTTCACATGTCGAAAGAAATGTCAGATATGATTGCTGAGTAGCCATCATTGATACTTTAAAAATTGTAGAGAAGTAGATCTGGATAGGAGAAAGATAAATGTCCAATTTTTTTAAAGGAGAAGAATGAAATCTGAAAACTATTGCATATGACCAACAGGAAAACTCTCCAGTTAATACCTGTCACTGTTACTAACACAGACCTGTTTTGTGATTATTGGACAAGTGTACATTGCTTGCTTGTGGCTTAGCTTGAAGAGATGAAGGTTTAGAAAAGTTAATGGTTAATCACATTAAGTCAGCTTGAACTGTTTCACAGAGGGGACCTAGCTTTAAAAGAAGAAAGCTGGTTTAAGAGAAGATCTTAGAGACCAGAATCTTTTCAGAGCCCAGACAAGGGAGCAGAAATGATGAAACTTATGTAAATTTCAGTTTATAGGACTCCACCTCTTTTTTTAAGAATGTAGCATTACCACTCCATCAAAGAGTTTAGGCCTAGCAGAAGACTTGAATCTGAGCCAAGAAGTAGCTTTGCAGCAAATCAATCAAACCCAGACACAGAGCAGCCCAATTCAACAACAGAGATCCCTATACAAAGAGGCCCTCCGTTCCAGATTTGTGAATTGCTCTAGCCCCAGGTGCTCTGCACATATGTGTCTGACTACTATTCTGTTTTAAGTTTGTACCCACTTTTCTCCACTGGTGTTGTGTGAATGTGGAGGAATGTGAACCTTTGATTTATGGGTGCAAAGTCCTATCTTGCTCTTGTTTTGCCTTTTGAGAAAATTCTATTACTATGAGTTAATTGACTCAGCTGGTTCTTTTGTTCATGGAAATCAAACAAGTAGGAACTTAAAAAAGTATGAAATAGGTATATAGCCTCCTACAAGAGTTTTGGGATCTGCCCCTCTAAAGAACTACCAACTTGATTGTGTGGGTGCCAACTGAGTGATCAAGCCAATACAGAGAGATAGGAAGTATGTTGAAGAGGAGATCATTTTTTCAGATATGATTCCTTCCAAATTTGCCATTTTACTTAATAAATCAAAAATATTTATTAAGCAACTACTATGTGCCAGACCTTTTGTTATGTTCTAGAGATGCAAAAGTCAGAGGGAAGAGAAAATTTGATGAGGAAGAAAATCTATTTTGGATATTTTGAGTTTAAGATACTAATGACCTACAGGAAAAAATGTTTATAAGATAGTTGGAAATGCAGCTCTGGATCTCAATATTAAGCCTTTAAGATTTCTTTCATTAAGGAGATGAAGTAAAGAAAAGAATTCAGTAAACATGACAGAGAAGTCATGGTCAAAGAGGCAGGAGGAGAATCAGCAAAGAGCAGTATTACAGAAACAAAAAGAGGAGAGGTATTAAAAAGGAAAGACAAGTCAGCAAAATAATACACTGAAGAATGATCCAGGAGGATGAGGGCTGAGAAGAAGTCAAATACATTTGACACTCAAGAAGTTGCTGATTACTTTTAAGAGAAATGGACAAGAATTGACTGTACTAGCACGTGTTTGATTTTTGTCTGATATTTTTTGCCACTAGATGGTGTTCACTGTCAATTGCATAATTAAGTAGTCCTATTACCAATATTAGGGTATATAATAGAGATTTAGAGAAATTTAGGGCTCACAATTCATAGATTTGCAACTGAAAGACACCTTAAAGATCATCTACTCCAACTCTTTCATTTAACAGATGTGGAAACTGAAGCTCCCAGAAGCTCCATGACTTGCCCAAGATCATGAAAGTGTCTAGAGGCAATATTTGAATTGAAACTAAGTCTTCTGACTACAACCACATCACTCTCTGATTCATCATCACTCATGATTCAGACATATCTCTGAAAATAATTACAGTATAAAGCCAGATACCTGAGATAAAACTACTGTTACACAATGAGGAACAAGAATTTCCATAGCAATGCTATTCTAAATACATTAAGGGAGCCCTCTTCCTTACTAAGTGCTATTTTTCTATTTCTTTTATTGCAAAGTAATTATTATACTCCTAGTTTAAAATTACAAGTCACTTGGAAGTAACATTGAAGCTTGAAATCTCTTTTTCTTAGCCAGTCTTCTGCTTTTACTTATGAGCAGTGTAAGACAAGATAACCAAGTGTTCCATGAAATTGTTTCCTATTGCCTTTGGATGCACAATGAAACCAACTCTGCCAACTCAGTTCTTTGCTTTTCCAAGGATAACTTGTGAAAATCCTTCCATTTAGTTTCCATTTCCTTATATATTATAGTTTCACTTATCAGGAGAATGTTCACAATGATGGGGTTCAGTTCTTCCAACAATATGTTGATTTTTTTCAAATACTGGACAAAGATTTCACATTTAGAATACTACTAAGTTTCAATTAAGTTCTCTTTAAGTACTCACTGTTAATATAGCACAGAGTAAGACAGTAAAATTGTGCAATTATTCACACTTATTGTATCCTTCCAACCACTCCACTGGTCACTGAAAAAGTGAAAAGGGACCACACAAAACTGTACGATGATTTTTTAATTTGTCTTTGCTTCATAGGTTACAAAAGGCAAGGAATTCTGCAAATAGTGGCCTGTCTTCTAATGATGTGCCTCCCTCTCTTCAGATGCATTTGGCCTTGGACAGCAGACTGATCCTCTTGAGAGAACCATGCCTTTCCAAGCATTGGAAAAACCACCAAAGTTTATTCACTTTTAACGTAACCTGAAAATTCAGGGTTACACAATGCTGAGGTATCAGAATGTTTTTTTTTAAAAGGGCTAACTTTGTGAGAATAATTACTCTAAAGGAGACCATCACTAGTATTAAACTCTATTTCTCCTAAGTTGCTCTGTGCAAACCCACTTTTTAGGAGGCAAGCTTATTAAAACTAGAAGGAACCTTTGAAATCATGAAGTCTTAAATAAGAAAACCAGAGAAATTAAATGACTTGCCCAAGGTCACATTGGTAGTGAGTGACACAGACAGAGCAAGAACCCAGGTCTCCTGATTCTCTTGTTCAATGCCCTTTCCACTATGCCTTATTATTTCCCAATTCTATTACAAAAGATTTTATTTAACAGCAGTCACTTTCTGGAGATGCAGTACCCATGATATTGGTTGCTTTAAATACTAAGCAGAATCCTCAAGGCTGTATACTGAATGAGAATCAGTTATGAGAGAAATTGCTACATGAGGCTTGAAAAAATCCCAGTGGAACACACCGCAAAACAGAATAAGAGACACGGAAATAAAATTCAGAAAAACCTTCCTGCTTACAGACAAAGGTGAAGGCTATAAACCATCTTAAAAGCTCAGTGTCTTTGTTTAGTGTTTCTGAGTGGGAACAGTATTGGATAAACAGAAAGACCTCAGACCACATTGTCCAACTGAAGTCCCCTGGGAGTTTACGGATTAGATGAAGTAGGGCATTGGAGGGAGGCCAGAAATGGAGCTGTCCAACACAAATCCACTGGTAGACAAAAAAAATATCCTCCCTCCATCCTCCCCCACCCACTTCCCTTGAATTCATTTGGAGTGGATTTCATTGTATTGATTTTGAGGTATAAAGAGGTAGCAACTCTCCAAAGATTAGGAACAACATCAACAAATATCGTTCTGAGAGTTTATTCCTTTGTCAGTCATTTTTTTGAAAAGTGCTTTTCTCCTCATCCTCCTTCCCTCTCCCCTTGTCTGTCTCTTTCAGAGCTTCGCTCTTTATCTTTTTCTCAGTCCATTAATCCCCTTGCCACAACCACCTTCAGTTATTTTTCCTACTTGTGCTTTCCTCTTCCCTTTCAAAGGGGAAAAACTGCTCTCTTCTCAGTGGATGACAATATTTCTCCCCAGGTTTGGGAGGCTTCTCCATGAGATTGGTCAGCAGACCTCCTATGCATTCTGTAACCTCATTAGATTGCCTCTGGAAATACTTGAATCTCAGATATGTTCTTTATTTTGTGGATAAACCAGGGAGAGGAATTGGAAGTCAAGATGATATTTCCCATAGATCAAATCAGTGGTATTACTGTGAAATCTATGTAACATTCAGAATTCTACTTGATTACTGCTAGCTTAGGTAAAGACAGCATAAAGCTGGTTGGCTCAATGGGCACTTTAGACTTGATCTCTTAACATTATCCACTAGTTTGATCTTTTCTATTCCCTTCTTCTTGATCCTTTTTGTCCTGTTCTTTCCAATTTATCAATTTTCATTTAGACCTGGCACTCCTCTGATCATGCTGTATCCTGATCTACCATTACCAGTTTTCATTCCCTGATGTTACTTCTAATATTTTCTTTGCCTCTATGACTTGATAGTGTGTTTTCTTTTGAAATCTATTCAATCAAAATCTTCCACCCAATCAAATAATGGTACCAGTAGTATAATGACCCCCCAAAAAATTATTCTCCTTTAAAATTTAGCATCTGGTTCATCATTTCCCTTTCCTCCTCAACTCCTGACCTATCCCAGAGCATTTTAGGATCCATGGAGATGCTCTTTGAAATTCTCTAACCTTCCACTTCCTTGAGCTTTTTAAGTCCCATCACCTACTCCATTCTACTTCAGCTGTATATAACAATAGTTACAAACTAGATGACATCACTCATTATCTGCAAATACTCCACTTTCCTAAAGAAAAATTTTGACATTCCCTTATCTGATCATACATTTTTTTATAATTCCACCTCTCCCTATGTTTCTTGCCTTTTCTGTCTCCAGTTTACACTCATGGAGCCCTCTAATCTCTACAGCCCTCAGTACTTTTTTCATATAAATTATATGTTTTTTGAATTTACTTTCCTTTCTACACTCAACCCCAAAGTTATCCATTTCAACTATACTGTCCTCTGATCTTATATCCCTTACCTCTTTGTACTATCACCATCCCAACATACTACATTCTTAATTTCTCCCCAAATCTCTCTAATCTTTAGTCTCTCACTAGCACTAGCTCTTTTATTATTTCTTACAAACATGTCCAAATCATCCTATCAAAAAACAAAAACAAAAAAAAAAGCTTTTACTACATGTTCAAGCTGTTACTCTATATTTTTCTTCCCTTTCTCAATCAAACTCCTAAAAAAATTGCCTGGGCAAGGCATGTTAGTGTCTTCTGTAGTTATTGCTGAGACTGAGGCTGGTAGGTCATTTGAATTTGGAAGTTTCCAGCTGCAGTAGCAAAAAGAGATAATTAAGTATTCACATTAAGTGAGGCACCAGTATGGTAAGTCTCAAGAAGCAGAGAGGGTCAGCAGGCTGATGGAAAAATCAAGCAGGCTAAAGTTTTTGTGGTCATTAGTATTGGGCATGGACACATAAGTAGCCAGTGAACTTTCAATCTGGGAGAGAGAAAGGGAAAAGGAAAGAAAAGGGAGGGTAAGGAAAAAAGAAAGGGAAAAAGGAAAGGAAAGGAACTTTATCATTCCCCCTCTCATTCTGCTCAGTTGGAGTCTATTTTTTGTCCCTGGTTGAAATTTTCTTAGAAAGCCTTGTACATTTTAGATTATTAGATTATAGATTTAGAACTGAAAGAGACTGGTGAGTTCATTATGGATTCTTAGCCTAGGGTTCAGAAATTTCTCTTTTGTTTTTAAATAGTTTGATAACTTTATTTCAATATATTTGGTTTCCTTGTCATCCTATGTATTTTACTTTATGAATTTCAAACACTATTCTGAGAAGGAATCCATAGGCTTTACCAGAATGCCCAAGGGTCCATGATAAATAACAAATAAAATAAAAAGGTTAAAAATCTGTGATATAGCTAGTCCAATGCCCTCACTTTATAGATGAGGAAACAAAGTGCCAGAGAGGTTAGGGTTCTTGCCCAAAGTCAAATAGATAGTAAGAGGCAGAGCTAGGAACTGAATCCGGATCCTATGCCTCCAAATATAATCAAATGTCAAGTATCCTATGATGTTGATATGAATTGCCTATTTTTTCCCTGGAAACACAGGAGCAAAGGTGAGAGAAGACACTTAACTACATTTAGCTTTGACTCTTCCACCTTCTTTTTCCCCTTTAACCTAAAGAGGGTTCCATTTTGCCAGTCCTCATACTGAAATTGGTTAAATGAGCCCCAGTGTCAGCTTGGAGCTCACCAGTTAGCTTTGCTAATGAATTAGCTAGAGCAATGGACCACTTGCAGGGCTGTCTGCAATATAGTGAATTATTTAGGCCCAAACCAGGACAGCATCTTTCTTTCTCTCTGACAAGCATTATTCTTCATTCTCCCATTAGCTGGGTGCCCTGGTCTCAGTAAGCTAGTTACTGACTTGCTCATTTACAGATCTTCCGTCTAAATGCTCCTTCCCTTATTTAACTCAGGCAAGCTTTTCTAATTTCCCCTCACACCACCCAGGCAGAACTAGCATGTAAAAAACTTCGTTGTTCATTTGTTGCAAAGGAACCAAGAAGTTCAGAAGCTCACCTTAGATAGATGCTTGTCCCTGGTTATCATGCATACAAAACTGAATAGGACTTAACAGGCCTCCTATAAGCTCTATAGGAAATCGGAGGCAATGAATTGTAGGGACAGAAACCCCACTGAGCACTTTGTGTCTGAACAGACTACAAATAGGCAGAAATGCCTCCTAAGCGATGGCTTCCATATGACAGGAATGTATAAATTAGGCTGAACAGGGTAATATTTTGCAAAGAAAGTTTGTATATAAAGACAACAATAATTCTGGCCAGGGAGCAGGGAAGACTGTGTGAAAGCAAACTGTTAATTACCCACAATGCCCTTTGGGCACACATTGACACATTTCTCGGTATCTTCTGCCACCTTTTAATATCCTCTTCCCTCTTCTCCCCCCTCATTTTGTGAGTGTTACTGTGTCAAAATGTCACACCATATTGGCTCACCTTGGTCATGATGTACTGTGTCAGGTCAGATGTGATGAGACATAGGAGATGTGAGCAGCATAGCCTCAGGTGAAGATTAGGTGCCACAAATTAAAAAAACAATCCTGAACCATCACTAAGAATTTAACTTCTTTCTCATTTTTCTCTCTTAAAAAAATGCTTTAATGAATCATTTCCTCCTAATTTTAATTACAAAGAAAAAGGACTTACTATTTTGGGTATTCATTTTTTCTATTTCTCCCTTTCTTCTAACTAAAAAGTGTTCTGTGTTAAATCCAGCTTCCATCAGTATAATTGTAACTGTGTTACCCCCAAAAATAAATAAATAAAATAAGCGATAAACACCCCCACCTTGGGGAAACCTTGTTAACATTTTTATTACATTTTTATGTTTGAATAATGATGCTCTAATATATCTTTTTCTTGACTGCAATTCCCAGAGTCCTTTTAAGGGTAACTTGGCTTGACAGCATAGGAATTCTACGATAAAGAGAAGACAAATCAGGAAGAGGTCTATGGGGGAAAGAAAGATTGCATTAGAAAGTAGGAGTGAAGAGAACAGTCTGAAAGAAAAGATCAACCTGATCAACCAAGTATATAGTATTTTAGACAGACAGATACATAAATGCATACATAGATAGATATACACACATATGCGTGTGTGTGTATGTGTATGTGTATGTGTGTGTGTGTGTGTGTGTGTGTGTATACAGAGAGAAAGAGATTTTTTTTTTCCTTAAGAGTTGCATTATGGTGGGGATCTAGTAAGTTTATAACATTACTGCATCATCCCCAAATTCAGTAGCATCTGCTCTTGGTTAAATGTGTAGTCAGGTAAGGGTTTGGCAAGATACTGTATGCAGAGTGTATTGACTAAAACAGACGTACCAGCATTCACTTTTCACTGATACTGTCTTACTTCCTGCTTAAATCTCTCTCCAGTTTTATAAATCAATCAAGGAGTACAAATTGGATAAGAAATTATCAAAATTACAGAAGTTATCTCTCTAATCAGCTACTCCTCTGTAGGAGGGGAGAGGGGTTGCAATTAATGTACAGGCAACTGGAATCCTTTTGTAACTGACAACCAGCTGAAGTCATAAATCACAAGAGAAGTTACAGTCCTCCAATGATCTGAAAATCTGTATTAACAACTTGTCTCCTTAGACAAAAGGAAGGTGGGGAGGGAACACCTCAGCAGTCGCTTTGAATAATTTTGCAGAGGATGATTATATACCAAAGTTCCCAAACCAAAGATAAAGAATACCTATAAATCTAAGTAAGATAAAAATCTTTGCCTGTAGTCTACATGAAGGGGGTAAGGGTGGGGCAAGGTGCAGGTAAGATTGTTCATAGATTTGCTATTGTAAGACACATTTGAAACAACTTGAGTTCTCTCTGCTGTCATTTCTTGACATCAGTAGGCACCAGAAGAAGTAGAAATGTAGATGATTTGGAGTGAATTAGCTGGGACTTTTTATCACAAAGAGATTTGTATAAGGAGATTAATGTCATGCCATAACATTAAAAGTAAGGCAGGCAAATGCATTATAGGAATCATCCAAGAAAAGGAATCATGGACAGTATTCTTACAGAATTAGTTTTGTGGGCCCCCAGCTGCAATGACAATGCAGAACAATGTGGGAACTTCAGAGAGCTGATGACCACTAGAATTCAGGACTCACTTGGTATTTCACCAGAAAATTAACTTCTGATTGTATAGGAATTGGGGCAGAGATAACTGTCCATCACTTGGTTAGACTGTTCCACTTGACTTTGATATTGGAGAGATGCCTAACAATTCTCCTCTAAAATTAGAGTGGATCAAACACAAGTCAATAACTCCATGAGACAAGAAATATTAAAACAAAGTCAAAAGACTTAAAAAATGGAAGAAAATGTAAAATATCTCAGAGCAAAAACAACTAACCTGGAAAACAGATCAAGAAGAGAAAAAAATAAGAATCATTGGACTACCTGAAATCTATGACCAAGAGTCTAAAAATCATACTTCAAGAACTCTTGAAAGAAAACTGACCAGATGTTAAAAACTAAAAATTAGTTAATATTTTTAAAAATAAATTTTAAAAACTGATAAGAACTCTTAGAAGCAGAGAGCAAATTGGAACTAGAAAGAATATACTATTTACCTTCTGAAAGAAACTCCCAAATGAAAATTTACAGGAACATTATAATCAAAATCCAGAGTTTCCCAGTCAAACAAAAATAACTACCAGAGAGTTATTTCTTCAAAAATAACAACCAGAAAGTAAGGATGTAGGTACCAAGGTGTGTGTGTTCATCCTTCATTGCAAAGAAGACCACACCATCAGAGAAATGATGACATGACTTGAACTTGACTTTGTTTTGAGTGAGGGAGGGCTGTGCAGGTCACCAGCCTCACTTCTGCTCCAGAGCCATCTGAATCCAGTGACTAGATATTCATCAGAATGACTGAGATGACCCAGGGTGAGGCAATTGGGGTTAAGTGACTTGCCCAAGGTCACACAGCTAGTGAGTGTCAAGTGTCTGAGGTGAGATTTGAACTCAGGTCCTCCTGACTCCTGCACTGATGCTCTATCCACTGCACCACTTAGCTGACCCTAGGTACCAAGGACCTACATTCAGAAGTGCATATGACTTAATAGCAACCACTATCTAGAAGCTTTGACTATCATATTCCAGAAAGCAAGGATATAGGCTTAACAGTCAAGAATAACTTACTAGCAAAACTAGACATAATCTTCAAAGGGAATATATGGATATTTCACGAATTAGAGGGCTTCCAAGCATTCTTGTTGAAAAGACCAGCGCTGTGTAGAAACTTTGAAGTTTAAACACAGGCATTAAGAGAAACATAAAAAGGGCAAACACAAATGAATAATGATAAAGCACTAAATAATGATCAATTTTTGTTGCTGTTGTTTAGTTGTTTGGTCATTTTTCAGTTATGTCTGACTCTTTATGGCCCTTGTTGGAGTGCCATAAATGGCAAGTGTACTGGATTAGTTTGCCATTTTTTTCTCCAGTTCATTTTACAGATGAGGAAATTGAGACAAAGAGGATGAAGTGACTGGTCCAGGGTCACACAGCTAGTAAGTGTCTGAGACCAGCTTTGAAGTCATGGAGGTGAGTCTTCCTGACTATCCACTGTGCCCCATAACTGATTTACATTTTAATGTGAGGAGATAATACATGTGTCTCCATTGAATTTTATCTACATTCAGAGTCATAGAAAGTCTAGACAGGGTCTGAGACTGATTCTGTTTGTCTTAATGATTTTAGGAGAAGAGTGGAAAGAGAGAGGAAGGTGGGGGAAGGGAAAGGAAGATTAGGGAAAAGAATAAACATCTATAGTACTTACTATGTAGCAGGCACTGTGTTAAGCGCTTTTCATAAATATTATCTCATTTGATCTTCATAACAAACCTGCAAGGTAAGTACTATTATTATCCCCATTTTATACTTGAGGAAACTGAGACAAGAAGGGTAACACAGCTCATACAAAGACATACAAGGTCATACTTGAACTCAGATCTTCTTGCCTCTAGCTTCTGCATTTTATCCACTGCACCATCACCTTCTACTTCTGGAAAATCATTTTATATGACCAAGGTCTACACACAAGGAGGAGAATGGGGGTAGGGAGAGCAAGGATAATGCAGTTGATACATGAACTTCACTCGTATCTTAATTGGTCCAAGAAGGGAACAATTCACACATAGAGTTGTATATAAAAAATACACCTTATTAACTGGGAAGTGGGAGACGGTAGAAGGGGAAATTAGTCAGAGGATAATTTAAGGGATAGATTAGTCTTAAATTAAATTTAAGATAGATTAGCCTTAAAACAAATTCCAAAGATATGCAAAAATATTTATAGCTCTTTTCAAGGTAGAGAAGAATGGGAATATGCTATTGTAGTCCATTTATTGGGGAATGACTAAGCAAGTTGTAGCATATAAATATGATGGAATATTATATGTGCTATAAGAAATGATGAAGATAGTTTCAGAAAAAAAAAAGATTTACATGAATTGATGCAGAGTGAAATGAATACAACCGAGAAAAACTTGTATATTGTATATCATAGGAACAATGTGGTAGAGACAAACAACTTCGAAAGAACTCCAACCAAGATTTCAAAGGAATAATGATGAAACATGGGACCCACCTTGAGTAGAGAGGTAAAGGACTTAGAGTGTAGAATGAGACATATATAAATAAATACATATGTATGCACATGTGTACACACACACACACACACACACACACACATACAACCAATGAAGACCTTTGTTTTACTTGACTAAACACATTATGAAGAGTTTTGTTTTTCTTTTGTTTTCAGTTGAGGAGAGAGATGAAAGCAAAGACAGATTTTACTGATTTTTAAAAGACAAAATATCTTTTAAAAATAATTATAAAGAATATAGCTGAAAATTTTTTATCAAAATTATAACTTTAGTTTTTTGGTTTATAAAAGGAACTTTATTTGACATTTTGAAAGCATTACTCTTAGCAGCTATTCCTTGTTTTAACTCTTAGAACTCCTTAAAAATCAGTTCATGCAGTTATTTGAACTTTTCTAAAAGAGGTAATCAGGGTTAAGTGACTTGCCCAGGGTCACACAGTTAAATAACTCTCCGAGGCTGGATTTGAACTAAGGTCCTCCTAACTCCAGGACCACTGTTCTATCCATCCAGCTGCTCCGTATTATGGCTTTTAAAAAAAATGAAATTTATGTTGCTCCCTTGTACAAATTGCCGTAATCATTTCTAAAATTAAATAACATTAGAAATTTCTGCAGTAGAATTACTGTGTTCTCAATTCCAAACTAAATGAAATGAGATAGAACATGGGCCATGCCACTAGTTAAGCTCATGAGTCTGCTAGTTAAGATTCTGTGTCTATGCTAAACTGCTTGTTCAGGATACAGTTTGCTTTTATTCTGCTAGATGAAGTTTAAAGTATGTGCTAGATCCTCAAAATAAGAAAATTCGTAGAAATTATTGTGCAAAATCATCTGCTGGTGCATTCAGTCTCAGTGACCTCATGACCTTTAGACTTTAGTAGCTAGTCTGAATGAGATGGTTCACATTCACACTAAACCCATCTCCCTATGTGGTAAGGAGGGAGGACCTGAGGCGGCACTAAGCCCATCTCCTCATAATTATGTGTACCAGTCAAAGTACTTTTACCCTTATATGGAAATTGTTTATTTTTGTCCATAAAAACAGAGCTTAGTTGGGATTCAGGACTGGCCATATTCCAATTGTAAACTGACTTGGTACTAATAAACTTTTTTGTCTTGTTGCGTGAATTTGTCCAAACCAAGATTTCTTTTTAAATTTAAATTTTTAACTTCATTTAATAGTACACATAAATGAAATATTATGTAAAATTCTTTCCAATTACCCTGTTCTTTGTCAGAACTAAGCATAGCTTCTTATAATCTAATTTTAAATGTTAAAAATCTATCTTTTCTCATCAGCGTACACATTTCCCTCATTCTACTGTGCTGTCTTCAGAAAATACTGCATTTTCCTCTACATTCATTTTTCAATCAATCAACCAATAAAAGTATTTATTAAGTACCTATTATGTGCCAGGAACTATGCTAAGCATTAGGGATACTTAAAAGGTAAAACGTAGCCCCTGACCTCAAAGAATTTGCAACCTGATAGAGTGAAGAAGATAAGGCAGAATTAAATATATGCAAAGCAAGCTATATACAAAATAAATAAATAATTAGCAGAAGGAAGACCCTGGAATTAAGGAGGATTGGGAAAGATTTGCTGTAGAGGGTAGAATTTTAGTTGGGGCTTAAAGGTTGCCAGTGTGGTCAGTAGAGTCAGTGAAGAGGACAGAGAGATCTCATATGGTCTATATCTTTCAGTCTATTGTACTATGGTAAAAAATATGGTCCATTATGAAAAATCAACTTGTTCCCTCATGAAGCATGCAGCTTGTTTAATGCTTCTAAAGATTTTGTGTAGTTGGGAGAAAAGGCATATAGGTCAGCCGTTGTGGGTGTTTCTGCAGTGAACTTCTTTCGGAATTGATAAGGTTAGAGATTTTTTTTTCCCATGCCTTTTCTATCTTCCCCTTGTAAGTCAGTCCATCAATTGCCCTATAATTGTGTTGCCTCAAGTATAGATCTCTAAATATACTTGATCCTCTAGAGCTGCTTTTCCCATATTTGTTCTCTTTGGGGTTGCTCCTACTGTCTCTGAAAGTCCCTCAAGGACTCTGATGTTACAGAACAAATGTGGTTTTCTACATTTCCGGTGGAGAAAACATTTTATTGTAATCATTTTTGCATATCTTTTCTATTTTTTGTTGTTTATAGTCTTCTTTCCATTTTAATCATTCAGTGTCCTTTGCATGACTTTGCTTACTCATATAACTTGCGAAGGCTGGTCTAATCTTCCACGGTTTCTCTCTGTTTTATGAGAGAATACTATTTTTATCGTCCTTTTTAGGTTTTTAGTTTTTCTAATATTTTAATGAGTTTGTTGCAAGTCATTAAAAATATTGGTTGGTGATGATAAACTCCACTGGAGAGAGAAAATACTGAATACGAGCATTCTTGGAGCTGAAGAATTTTTTTTTTTTTTTAATTTTTGGCAGAACATTTGTAGGTACTGGATAACAGAGTTCACTGTTTTTTTAAACAATTTTACATTTCCTTATATTGCTCTATAATCCCATATTTCTCTTTTTCTGTGTCAAAAACTTCTTGGTGTCAAAGCCTACGTATCTTCTTGAATTAAGCATCAGTAAGATAATTTGGAATTTTTACATCCCAAAGTTTAGCCTAAGTAAAGGTGGTAATGACAAATTTCTGGTGGATCCTTGAAGAGGAACGTGATTGGTCAGAAGTCCAGCTACGAGTAATAAGCCACTTACTACAAGTTGTAAGTCATTAACCAATTGCTTCAGAAAAACTAGCATGATCAGAATTAATCCAGGAGTAATGCTATCTTGAGGTATCCTTATATGCCAAAGGACCATCTTAAAGGAGGGAAGTGTCTTCTAAGTAAGATTTTACAAATTTATTTATATTCAAATCCAGGCAACCATCTATCTCCATTTAACAAGAAAGGAAAAGTTGGCTAATTAAGCTTCTTCACAGATGTTTTTGGTCTTCTAGTTATAATGATTAGTTTACATTTGTTTAACTTCTGAATGAAAGCATAGCAGTTGATGTCAATATATTTTTTATTGCCCAATTCCCATTTTAAAAAAATATCCAATAATATGTTTAAATAACTTGGTACTAAATCTTCTTAATTGTATGCCATATCTTTTTCATATTTGTCTTCTTATTTATTATAAATTCTGATCTTATCTCTGAGGAATCTCTGATTTCCTTTTGCTCTGATTCAAGGAAAATTATCACATCCATAATAAACCTTCCTTTTTCTGTTGAAATACAGTCAATTTCATTTATTGTTATGTTATTCAATGCTCCTTATGTCCAAAGCCTACTCGTATTATAAGTATTTGCAAAAAGACCTTCATGTTAGTAATTGCAACTTAAACATCAATATCAATTATTGAAAACAAAATGGTGGAGAAACTTGATAAGATTCTCTAAATCAAACCAGTGTATACTTTGGCACTTGATAACTTCAATGCAAAGGAATGTATGGGCAAGTATAGTTCAGGAGAAAGAAATCAAATATGCTAAAGATTTGCAGATTATGCATATGGAAGCTTTATGCCTTTCTATAATGAACATTTTCCTTTAAAAAAGATATTCAATAGAAATAAACATAAAATGCTAAATTTGGGTTCAAAAAATTAAATTTTGTAAGTATAAGATGATTAAGTAGCAATTCATGTGAAAAAATGTTCTGGCTTTAATGTATTATAAGTTTAATATGAATTCACTATGAAACAGGAGGCAGAAACGTTAATATAAACTTTAACTTCTTGGAGAGCCATAGTAACAATATTAATTATTGGCATCAGCATCATAACCATAGTGAGCACTCATATATTGTTTAAGGCTTGCAAAGCATTTTGTAGCTATTATCTCATTTGATCTTTCCAGCTCTGAGAGGTAGGTAGATGTTATTATTATCCTCATTTTACAAATGAAGAGACTAAATCCAAGAGAGGTTAAATGGCTTGCCATAGCTCCCATAACTAATATGTATCTGAGGCAAGATTTGATCTCAGGTCTCTCTGACTCCTGGTCCAGTACTTTATCTACTCTGCCACCTTGCTGCCTCCCATAGTGTTCAAAGCAAGATCATGTTTGCTTTTTGCTATTTGGTTATTTTCAGTTGTATCTGATTCTTTGTGAACCTATCTGAGATTTTCTTGGCAAAGAAAATAGTTTGCCATTTCCTTTTCCAGTTCATTTTACAGATGAAGAATTGAGACACACAGTGACTTACCCAGGGTCTCAGAGCTAGTAAAGTGTCTGAAGCCAGATCTGAATTCAGGAAGATGAGTCTTCCTAACTCCAGCTTTTCTGCTTATCCTTGCATAGTTAACTCATGTTGAATTTATATGGTACGCTGAAGTCAAAACATTTTTTCACATGAATAGCTATCTAATCATCTTGTACTTATGAAATTTAATTTTTTGAACCCAAATGTAAGATTTAACATTCTTCCTGCTATATTCTATTCTAATTAGACCACATCATAAAGTATGCGTTCAGTTTTAGTCACTACATTTTAGGAAGGTCTTTGACAAGCTGGCCCTTGAGATCATGACGAATCACAAAGTGAGAATCTTCTCTCCCAAAAGGAGAAAATGGGGAGTTTAATTTTATATTTTATATCATTAGAGGAAGTCCTCTTATCAGTGAAATTATGGATCTACTAAAATTTATCTGTACTTTATCTGTTTTATTTATATATAACTTTTAGAGTTATAAAGCACCCTCTCTATAACATGCTAAGACCCTGTGAGGTAAATTTTACAAATGTTAGTATACACTTCTCATAGAGGAGTAAACTCAGAGAGTGAAAGTGACTGACTCATGATCACAGAGTGTTCCCAAATATTGAAGCCCAGACTGTAGACCAGTCCCTCAGACATGAGGGTGAGATCCTTTTTCATTTCCCCATGCTCCCAAATGCCTTAAGCCAAAGGAATAACTGAGGAGAGGACTGGAAAATCCATGGCAAATCCTACACATAATTTGTGTTTGGGGCACAAGGACCTTCCTGAGGTTGGTCATGTTCCAGTCTGTTGGCAGTCACCTAGTTCACCTACAGGTATGGTTGACTTAAATCCTCAGTCCCTCTGATGATATTGGTTCCCAGAAAGACAATTGATTATTGGGTCATTGATTTAGATGTAGAAGGTCATTGGGTCTATTCTCTTTAAGCAGATGATGAAAGTGAGGCCTGGAGATATTTAGTGACTTGTTCAGGCTCATGTCTGAGGCAGGATTTGAACCCAGGCCTTCCTGACTTTAAGCCCAGTGCTCCAACCACCCCATTATGGTATCTCATAATTAGAACAAAAATTGTCAGCAAAAATGTCACTTGAAATCATTGTATCATAATGTGCTCTGGGCATATCAGGACAAATGGAAGTCTAGGACCATCAATGGTGTGGGAGAAAAGGTTGGCACACCCGCTGAATCAGATGCAAAGCTCAGACGCAAGGATGCCTGTACATCTGAAGTCATCAGAATGAATGCAATCGTGAGTATTAAACAAAATCAGTGTTAGAGTTCAAAGTTTGGCATGATTTAAGAGAGAACCTGGGAACCAGAAAAGATGTAGGTAGGAAAACTATTTCAGAGTCAAGAATCATTTCAAATGACTTGTGCCCCTACAAAGATCTCCAGTTTGCTGAGGCTTTTGATTCCTAGACATCTTAAGACTAGTAAGCAATTTTCATTCCTGAGGATGGTAGCATGGATGAAGGATGGAAAGAGTCTTAGAATCAGAAGGCTTGTGTTTGAAGCCTAATTATTCAAATACAGTGACCATGAATGGGTCAGTTTTATACTCTCTGAACCCCATTTTCCTCCTCTGCAGAATGGGCATAATATTGCACCTACCTCAGAAGTTTTTTTCTCTTGTAAACCTTAAAGATCTGTCCATAAGTGACCTATTATTCTAGTTAGTGTGGAACTGACTGGTACTTAAAAGGACCTCACAGTAGTTAATGCTGATCTCTGACTCCTTTGAAGTGGGGAAATACTCTTTCTCAGTCTGTGATAACCTTGTCTGAAGTGAGATCTGTACCCTCCAATCAGATTTGAAACTCCCACAGACAAGATAATTGTCCTGTTGGAGAATTGTACATTCAGATCCTATTTAGGAGAAGGCCAGACCCTGCAGTTGAGGCTGAGGCCCTCCATTCTTTCCACTGGGCCAGGGTAGGGGGCCTTGACACTATTTGTCAAAGCCAAATCTCTAGCCATCAGATAGTCAAGCTGTGGGGAAAGGTTTCAGAGGACTTTCCTATATGCATCAGTAGGGTGCTTGAAATGGAAAATGACTAGCTAGAGTTGCCTCTGAGATGTAAATGAAATCTGCCCAGTCTTCTTTGGTACAATTTACACTTATTTTTCCACTCTAGAGTCTACAATGCAACTTTTAGGACTGAGAAATAAAAGGAGAAGATAGATTGAGCAAAATCGGAAAGTAGAGTGATACTTGTTTGGGAATTATCTCATCCCTTCTTCTTTCTAAGACTTTCTTTTAACTTCCTGCACCCTTGACCTCCCCACCCACCCCATCTTGCTCTTAGCTAATTGCCAACTACTATACATCAAGGTTCTAGCTGACAATTCCTTAGAGTGTTCTCTTCCAAGATATTTGCATTTTTTTTCATAGATAATATACCCCCAAGGCGCCATAATAGGGAGTTAGAAGGAAAGGTCTCTGACACAATGCTCAAATCACTAGATAGCCAGCTAATTGCCCAGCCACCCTGAAATGCTCATTTCTTCCAGTTCAGTGTGTGAGTAATTAAATAGGGTAATTTATTATTGGGTCCCATAAGCAGTACCTCTTGGGGACTAGAAATAGAAAGTGGAGGATGAAGTGTATCCTGCTTGGGAACATCTATTCTTAAGATGCTTCTTAAAACTCTTAAAGGAAAATACAGGCAGGCTGACTCTGGTTAATAAATTTCCAACTTCTGTACATTTCTTCCTTAGAAACAATTGACCCAACTAGACACTTAGTTCTCACCAGAATATCTCCATCACCTCTGCTGAGGGACACTTTCCCCTCCCTCATTATTGCATTTAGGGTTTAGTTTCCCATCTTCCTCCCCTTTTGACATCCCTTTCCTTCATTGTCACTGTCATCAAGTGCTTCTACTGTTAAACTGTCCTTCTACTACTACTGAGGCCCCCAGAAAAACCCTTACTCATAACCATTATCATATATGTGCATGATCTGCCAATGCCATTGCAATTGACCCCTTTCTTACATCCCAGGCAGAGATTTTGTCCTGTTGTTATCATCATGGACCCTGTCCTTTCCCCAAACACATAGTCCTCTGGTACTGATCCTTGACTCCTGCACTTTTCCCATTTTTTCCTTATCAGTGTCTCTAACTCCTCTCTCTAGCACCTGGAATCATGAGGGTACTTGATCTACTGAGATAGATACCCAAGGACATGAATGGAAATCTCAGTTCAGGACCTACTTATATACTATATTTGTTTCCCACTGTCACTAGAGCTGCAGTGGATATGGTAAGCCCAATGTAAGTCAATAGTATAATATTTTTAAATGTTTATTTATCTATTTGTTTGTATACAGACCTGTGATTTCATTGGTGACATAAATTCTTCTACCAAACTCAGCTATAGCTACTCTGCAACTCACTTTTTTTAGAAAATTGTCTAGGGGCACTGAGAATTTAAGTGATTTACTTGGAGTGACAAAGCCAATAACTCAGAGATGGGACTTACACCCAAACCATCCTGATTCTGTGGTCAGCCTTGTATATACTCTGCCACTATACTTTTTCTGTAACACGACTACCAAAAAGTTACTGTCATCTTGAACCTCATTAAAAGACAAAGTATTTTTCAGAATAAAGAGGTAATTGTCCTAAAGAGCCCTGCCCTAGTCAGACCTTGTTTAGAGAATTGTGTTCACTTGTGGACATCATAGCTTAGTAAGAACACTGACCAGTTGGAGGACATCTAGGTTAATCAGTTTGGTTAATCAGTTCACATCATATGAAGATCACTTTAATGAGTTCAGAAAAGAAGAGAAGGAAATAATATAGTTATTTATAAATGTTTGAAGGGCAATCACATAGAACAGAGATTAGACTAATTCAATTTGAACACAAAAACAAAAGCCAGGGGCAATGGGAGGAAATGCAAAGAAATAAATTTAGGGTTGATTTCAGGAAATGCTTCCTAATGATTGAAGCTGTTCAAAGTGAACAGACTGGGATAGGAAGTCAATTCTCCTTCACTAGAGCTCTTCAGGCAGGTACTAGATAACCACTTGCTTAGTAAAATGTCTGGGAGTTCTTTGTTAGGTATATGTTTGACAAGACAGCAACTGAGGTCTCTCCCAGTTCTGAAATTCTGTGAATCAGTAAGCTATGAGGGCCCCGCTTTGGTTATTGGGGCAGGTGTAGGATGTATGGGAGGAAGAAGGACAATTCTAATTCCTGCCTCAGATTCTTAGAGTCAATTATGATCAGAATACTGCTTGATATTGGGAAAGATACAAAATTTACATAAGACAAAGTTCCTGTCCTCATGGAGCTTGAAATCTAGTAGAGGGAGAGTTGAACACATGTGTGCAGTATGTGTAGAAATATATCAAAGTCAACAGGGAACAAGTGGGGAATGGTGTGTGGAGGTTGAGAGAGAGGGATGGGACGAATTCAACAGGTGATTAAAAAGGGAGGAAAAAAAAGAAAACAAATAGAACCTAAAATGGGAGGATACCATGGGTTACCTCTAAGACAGTTACTGAATGGCTGAACAGGTTTTGTTATATAAATGTAATGAAATATTACTGAACTTCAAGAAATTACAGAGAATACTTCAGAGAAATCTGGGTAATATGAATGGATGCAAAGTGAAGTAAGAAGAACAAAGATAACAACATTGTAAAGAAAAACAACTTTGAAAGATTTAAGAACTGTGATCTCTGTTCTGATCAAAACAGTGAGTGACCTGGACAGCAAGTCTCCAGGGACCTAAGATGAAATATGTTGCCCACTTCCTAACAGAAAGATGATGGACACAAGGCACACACAAACACACACACATACACACACACATGCACACACACACATACACACACACATATATACACATCTACATATGCATTTGTGTATATATGGACATGGACAATCTTGACTATACTTATTTGTCAAAAGATTCTTTTAAAAAAATCTTTTCTTTATCCCAGCTAACTTGAGAGGGAGGTGATCCGGGTGAAGGGATAGCAATAGTGATGCCAAAGAAAGAAGGCCATTGTAACATTTTTGAACATTCACAGAAGAGAATAGAAAGAAGTTCAGAAGGAAGCGCTGATAAGCAGGACAGTTTTTAAAGTTAAGTGTAGAATTTATTATATACTTTTTTTTTTTCAAAAAAGCAAGGAGTGTGAAAAGATATATGGCTTCATACAGAATCTTCTATTCTACCATGTATGAAAATGCTGTATTTTTTGTGTTTGAATTCAAAATGTTTTTTAAAAGAGAAGAAAAATAACTTGTGTTTTAGTGCACTGCAAGTTCAGTATGTCAACAAACAGGAGGTTAAGGTGGCTGAAACAGCCAATGAAAGCTAGATCTAGGAGCATGATAGCTCCACTTTGCTCTACCCTGATCAGACAACAACAACAACAAAGAGCTAATGTTTATATGGTACTTGAAAGCTTCCAGGACATTTAAATGTTATTATCTTATTTGCTCTTCACAACAACCTGGGGTAGCAAATGATATTACTCAGTTTCCTCATCTGTAAAATAGTGATGATAATAATAGTAGCATCGATGCAGTGCAGCCCAAGAAGCTCAGAGTGAATGCAGCGCAGCCCAGGAAGTAAGGAGCACAGCCTGATGTGGCAGGGACAGGACCTTGAACAGACTTCAGGGAGCTACCAGCAGCAACAGTTCCCAGATTTCTCAACCCACAAACACGACAGGCAGCTTCAAAAGTCAGTGGGAGGACTCAATCACCCAGGAGAGGGGAGCATGGTCAGGACCCCACCAGCAGCCACTGCAGCTGCAGCTTCCTTTTTTGGAGCCCTCCACCTAGAGGCCCTGGGGGAACAGCGTGGCTGATCTGAATCTCAGCCCTGAGTGGCAGCTCTGGGAGACCTCTACCTAAAGCCGCTGAGGGAATTGAAAAGCTGAACTGAATCTCAGTCCTGAACTCCCCCTGGCAAAGAACTCAAAAGTCAAGTAACTGACTTAGAAAATGCCCAAAAAAGGGAAAAAGAACAAGACAATAGAAGGTTACTTTCTTGGTGAGCAGGTGTTTTCTTCCAGCTTTTTAGATGAGGAGGAACAATTTAGATCTTCAGAGGAAGACCTAAAAGTCAAGACTTCTGCATACAAAACCTCCAAAATAAATGTGCAATGGTGTCAGGCCATGGAAGAGCTCAAGAAAGGATTTTGAAAATCAAGTAAGAGAGGTGGAGGAAAAATTGGGAAGAGAAATGAGAGTGATGAAAGAAAACCATGGAAAGCAAGCCAACACCTTGCTAAAGGAGATTCCCCCAAAAAATGCTGAAGAAATTAACCCCTTAAAAAATAGACTAACTCAAATGACAAAAGAGGCCGAAGTAAAGCAATGAGGAGAACAATTCTTTGAAGAGTAGAATTAGCCAAATGGAAAAGGAGGTTCAAAAGCTCGCCAAAGAAAATCGTTCTTTAAAAATTAGACTGGAGTAGATGGCAGCTAATGACAGTATGAGAAACCAAGAAATTACAAAACAAAACCAAAAGAAAAAAAAGATAGAAGATAATGTGAAATATCTCATTGGAAAAACAACTGACCTGGAAAATAGATCCAAGAGAGACAATTTTAAAATTATGGGACTACCTGAAAGCCATGATCAAAAAAAGACCTTAAACATCATCTTTCATGAAATTATCAAGGAAAACCACCCTGATATTCTAGAACCAGAGGGTAAAATAAATATTGAAAGAATCCACAGATCACCTCCTGAAAGAGATTTGAAAAGAAAAACTCCTAGGAATATTGTGGCCAAATTCCAGAGTTCCCAGGTCAAGGAGAAAATATTGCAAGTAGCTAGAAAGAAACAATTCAAGTATTGTGGAAATACAATCAGGATAACACAAGATCTAGCAGCTTCTACATTAAGGGATCCAAGGGCATGGAATAGGATATTCCAGAAGTCAAAGGAACTAGGATTAAAACCAAGAGTCACCTACCCAGCAAAACTGAGTATAATACTTCAGGGGAAAAAATGATCATTCAATGATATAGAGGGCTTTCAAGCATTCTTGATGAAAAGACCAGACCTGAATAGAAAATTTGACTTTCAAATATAAGAATCAAGAGAAGCATGAAAAGATAAACAGGAAAGAGAAATCATAAAGGACTTTCTAAAGTTGAACTGTTTACATTCCTATATAGAAAGATAATATTTGTAACTCTTGAGACTTTTATCAGTATTTGAGTAATTGGAGGGATTACATACACACACACGTATGTGTGTACATATATATATATATATATATATATATATAATATGTATGTAGGTATATACATACATATATATACATATTGACAGAGAGCACAGGATGAATTGATAAGAAGGGATGATATCTAAAAAAATAAAATTATGGGGTGAGAGGAATATATTGAGAGGAGAAAGGGAGAAATGAAATGGGGCAAATTATGGCTCATAAAAGAGGCAAGAATAAGCTTATTCAATGGAAAAGAAAAGAGAGGAGATGAAAGGGAAAAATTGAAACTTAATCTCTTCACATTTGGCTAAAGGAGAGAATAATATGCTCACTCAATTTGTTATGAAAATCTATATTACACTACAGGAAAGTAGGAGAGAAGGGGACAAGTAGGGTGAGGGGGATGATAGAAGGGAGGGCTAATGGGAGAAGGGAATAATTAGAAATAAACACTTATGGGGAGGAACAAGGTCCAAAGACAATAGAGTAAATGGGGAGCAGGATAGGATGGAGGGAAATATAGTTAGTCTTACATAACATGACTATTATGGAAGTCTTTTGAAAACCTTCACATATATAGCCTATGTTCAATTGATTGCCTTCTCAGTGGGGATGGCTGGGGAGGGAGGAAGGGAGAGAAGTAGGAATTCAGAGTATCAGGAATGAATGCTGAGAAATGTTTTTGCATACAACTAGGAAATAAGAAATACAGGTAATGGGTTACATAAATCTATTTTGCCCTACAAGAAAAGAGAGAAGATGGGGATAAGGGATGGGAGGGGTGTGATAGAAGGGAGGGTATATTGAAGGAAGGGGTAATCAGAATACAAGGCATTTCAGGATGGGGGAGGGGAGAGATGGGGAGAAAGTTTGGAAGTCAAAATTTTGTGGAAATGAATGTTGAAAACTAAAACTAAATTTTTTATATTAATTTTTTTATTTTTGGTAAAAATAAATTTTAAAAAATAAAAAAAAGAAGATACTTTATGTCCTGCAGTATCAAATATTGGCCAAGATTTAATTCTTTGTGTAAAAATAAACAAGCACAAGCAAAAAACAAAAGAAATAACACAAATTCTCATAACATAGTAGAATTTTAAAAAATATAATTTCACTTAAAATTGCAAATCTATTATGTACAACTTATTATTCTTTTTAAATATATAATAAAGTTATCATGTAACTTAAAAAAAATAATAATAGCATCTATTTCCTAAGAGAAAATATATGTAAATGCTTTGTAAACCTTAAAGTATTATATTAATATTAATATAGCCAGTTAGGTAGCATAGTGGATGGAGCCCTGAGATTAAAGGCACAAAGACCTAAAATCAAATCCAACCTCAGATACTTACTAACTGGGCAAGCCCTTTAACCTTTATTTTAACCTTGATGCGTTCATCTTTAAAATGGGGATGACAATGGCACCTAAGTCTCAGGATTGTTGAAAGGATAAAATGAGATAATATGTGTCAAGTGCCTTGCAAACCTTCAAGTGCTATGTAAATGGCAGCTGTTAGTTATGTTTAGCTATTAGGGGAGAGAGAGAGAGAGAGAGAGAGAGAGAGAGAGAGAGAGAGAGAGAGAGAGAGAGAGAGAGAGAGAGAGAGAGAGAGAGAGAGAGAGAGAGACAGAGAGACAGAGACAGACAGACAGACACAGACAGACAGACACAGAGAGAGAGAGAGAAAGAGAGAGCACAATAACAATTGGCAAAATAATCTCCTCAACAAAGAAGGGGCACCTAAGCTATGTTTTAATGGAAGGTAGGAATTCTATGAGGGATTCTGGACATGTGGGGCAGCCTCTGCAATGGCATAAAGGTGGGAAATGGAACAAGGAAGAATTAGAAATCCAGTTTGATGGGAAAAGTGTGTATATTCCAAAACAACACTACACAGAATTTTTCTAAAGTCATTTTCCTATAGGAGGGCATTAATCAATGCTACTTGTTGAAATCTGAGAATGCTAGACAAACAGGTAGATAAGAATCCCAAAGGAATCACAATCATGATATAGAACATAATCATTCATTCAACAAACATTTTTAAAGTGACTATCATGTGCCAGACCCTGTTCTAGGTGACAAGAATATAAAAATAAAAGTCTTTCCTTTCAAAGAGCTTATGTTCTCTTGAAATAATAATAATATTCATGCTGGACTTTGAATCAAGAAGACCTGACTTCAAATCTAGACTCAAGCCCTTGCTTTGTGTGTGACCAGCAAGTTACCTTCTCAAGCCTTAGTTTCCTCATCTGTAAAATAGGGATAATAAAACACCTTCTCTACAAGGTTGTTGTAAGCACCAAACTGAAATAACTTATCTAAAGTTCTTTGCAAATCTTAAAGTGATATATGGATAATATTTATCATGATCATCATGATTATGTAAACATTCAAGAGTGCTTACAAACCAAAGTGATGTACTTTGCTCTAGTACTCATTAAATAGAAAGAAGACTGGGTCTCTCAACATGCCTTCAGATGATCATTAATTTTTAATAGCATTAATGTTTATTAGTGACAGATGATTGGTTTTGAGTACCTTATGAATAATAAATAAATGAAGTTGATTTCTGGTGCCTGTCACAGATTTGTCTTCAAGGCCAGTGGGACTGGCCTTCACTCATCTAGAATAACTTTGCCTGCACAGACATGACTATAATAGTCCTCAAGGAATTGGTGTGAACTTCTCAGATTTTCATACTGAGAATTATGAAGTTCCTGACATTTCCTCAGGCCTCTGAGAGAGTCTGTTGAAGTTCTGGGATGATGGGAAGCTCACCTTCACAGTTACAGCAAATAAAAAACTGTTGGAAAGGGTTTCTCTTGTTCTCCAGTCCTGTTGCCTTCATAACACTTAAACACCTGTGTCCATCAAAGAGAATACTTCGAATCTCAGCCAGAGCTGTTCTTGACTTCGCAATTTCATTGACTGGCAGTTTAATATCTATTTATTTTCACATCTGACACCAGTAAAGACAGTCTGGTATCATGAATGTCAAGACATTATGCTGACAACTGTATTTTTTTGGGGTGGGATGGAGGGAGTGGAGGTGGGGAGAAAGCTCAGTATTTCTAAGTAAAGGACACTTTCTTTATAGGCAGAGCATCTCAAAGAAGGACCAGTTGCCAGTGCTGACAAAATTGGCGGTAGCTTCTGCTAGGTTACCTGTACATATTTGTATAGGAAGGGATACATACTGATCTGAGCCATACCAGCAGACTCACTGCTGAAATGACGCTCTGAAATGAAATGTGTAATTATACTACTTAAATGGCTGAAACAGCTGCCATGACTGCGGACTCTGTAAACAGTGATTTCCAGGCTCAAATTGAATGTTGAGAATATGGCCTCTTATTTTCAGCCGCTCTTATTTAGTCTCCAAAATAAAAACAAGGGACTTTGCCCCATCCAAATTCCATCGTGTTGAATGGAATTTTATGTGGAAACTATACAATGTGAGAGAAATATTATCCAAATGAGGTCTGAATGACTGAAAGAACTTCCATAGAAACAACTGAATAACAAAGAAAAGAAAGGACATTTCCCATTGGGCACTGGGAGAGAAATTATGACTTTGCAGACACCAAGCAACCAGGTCAGGACAAACTATCCTTTGTCTCCCTCATTTACTTTCTGCTATCAAGCCAGAAAAGAATTCCATTGATTTCTTCTCTGTCGCAAGGGAAACACTGTCCTTGGGCTTAGTTCACCAGGCTTTGAGTCTAGTATCTCATGAGCACCCTTGTTTTTACTAACGATAAGATTTAATAATCTACAGAATCAAATTCACCATGGATCTGTTAAGCAAGTATCTTATAATCAGGCAGCATTGAACAGAATGACCTTATTATCTTTATAGCTCATGATTGAGGCGTAGTATCTCATTGTATCACTCTACCCCCAATATCATTTTGCCAAGTACTTTGGGATTGCAGTGTGCTCTCTAAACCTAAATTCTGCTCAGAGTGCTTTCATTCCCTGGAATGGGTCTTGAGACTGTGGATCTCTACCAAATCACATCAATTTCAATTCTGGGCAGCTACTGTATAATTAGTGTTATTGACACAGCATCCTTATCCACACATGTTTTCAAAGCCCTACACTTGTCCATAAGCTCCACTTAAAGATAACATTAGCCTTGGATGAATTAATCCATTCAGTTGAATTATTACTTGAGTTGGGGGGGATAGGTTACAGTATAAGTTACACAATATTCAGAGTCTCTCTCAGGTTCTATTCAACCAAATCCCCTTTTCTTGTAATTGTCACACAGTATACAATCTGAAGAATATGTTATCAACCCCTGAGGCCTACCATTTTCCTTTTCCTTGTTCTATATAACTGTTTTCACTATTTTTCCATACTGAGTTCACTGGTAGCCCACCAATCTACAAACATTATTCTTTCCTGATGCCTAATACATTAGTTCTCAAATTCATATATTTACTAACCTCAATGGATTTAGATAGCTCCTAATGTCCCATATCTACTCACCTTCCGCAACTAAAATGTAATGGGATTCCCCTGCCATTGAGGCGAGAATTCTTGAGTTATTTGTCTTCTATTTTTGAGAAGCAGCATTGCATAGTGGATTGAGAACTGGCTTTGAAGTCAGAAAGAATTACATTCAAATTCTGCCTCTAATGCTGACTGGTGTGAGACTCTGGGAAAGCATTGTAAGCTTTCACAGCTTAAGACAATTGTCTAACTCTTTAAGTACAATAGAAGTTACCAACCTGAATTAATAGTGGGAATTTCCTTGCTTAGGTGTTCTCTATGAAAAAGATATCATGAAAACAGCCTTTGTTTTGGTCTTTTGGCTTACCTCTTTCTGAAATAATCAGTCTGTCATCAGACAAGGCCTGTATGTCTAGAAATGGTAAAGAAGATGCTAGAAGTGGAGCGTCAGGGTACAGGCAATGAGCAAAGTGATCTCATGGGCCAAATGAGAACAGGAAGGAACTTATTGAAAAAGCACAGCAAGACATTGAATTTTCTAGCTGGTAAGACATGAGTGAGCATTAGGTCAAAGTCTCACTTTTTAGACAAGGAAATTGAAGACTACAGAGATGGTGTGACTTGCCTAAACTTCACGTGAGGTAACAGCTGGCTAGAACTTAGCTTAAAGACTCATAGACATATAGGAATCAATGACAAGAGACATCAGAAGCCATCTCATCCAGCCCATACCTGAACAAAAATCCATTTGAAAACACAGGATCATAAGTTAATACAATGAGATTGTAGAGGTTGGGCCAAATTTCTGACAGTGCTCCTCTACCTTCTGCTGGAAAAAATCTTCAGCAAGGGGGCAACCATTTCCTTCCAAGGCAGTCCATTTTCCTTTTAAATAGCTCTAATTTACCTCTACTAGAAATCTGCTTCTTGGCAATTTCAACTTATTGTTCATAGGTCCTCCTGAAGGGAGCAAATAGAGCAAGTCTAATCAGTCTCTCTTCCACAAGATAACAAGATAATATTTGACACTAGCACTCGTGGCTCCCATTCCTCCAAATCTTCTCTCCCTCAGGTCAAATATCCCTAATTCCCTTAACTGGTGAATAAGTGGTTTCCAGGCTTCTATCTGGGCATGAAATTAAAAGGAGTCTGAAGTGGTATACCTGTATTTAAACAAGAGACCTTTCTACAACCTGTTTGGTGATTGGTCCTTCAGGTTGTGATTGAATACTTGCAGTTCAATCAAAACAAAAGGGAACCCACTATTTTCCATGGTAATCCATTTTCTTTTTTAAAAGATTTTATTGCTCAAAAATTTTCTCTTCTTCAAATCTAAATATGCTTCTTTTCAACCTCCACTTGGTACTCTTTGATCTATCCTCTGGTCAAACAGCAAGTCTAATTCTTTCATGTGACAATCACTCAGTATTTTAATACAGTTAATATGCCCTATTCCACTCTTTTCAAAGTAAGCATTGCCACTTTTTCAACTAATCCTCATGTGGCGTGATCTAGAGACCCTTCACCTTCCTGATTGTCATTTTCTAGAGGTTTTCCATCTTGCCAATTCTTGTCTTAAAAATGTGGCACCTTTATCTGAATACAATAATCTAAATGTGGGCTGGGTATGCAGAGGACAGTAAGACAATGGTGCCCTTAGACTTGAATAGTATATGCTTCTTTTAATGAAGTATGAAATCAGACTGGGTTTCCTGACTGCCATATCCCCCTATTGACATGTTGAGTTTGTGTCCATTAAAATCCTCAGATCTTCTTTAGATGTACTACTGTCTACCATGTCTCCTTGGTATTCTGATTGTAAAGTTGATTCAATTTTTAAAAAAATTATTAATATCTTTTCTTTATGTCAACTAAATTTTTCCCAATATCCATGCTTACTTCTCCCAAAGAACTATCCTATATAATAAAGAATATTTTTAAAGGAAAAAAAGAGCAAGAGTAAACAAAATCATCAAAATTTATAAACAGCAAAAAAAGTCTAAAAATATATTTAATATTTTCCACCTGTGGACCTCTCACCTCTACAAAGGAATGGGTAGAAGTAGCAACTCTCTTCTTCAGAGCCACGTTTATTCTTTGCAGTTCTTGAACATTTGCTTTTGGTTGTTTTATGGTGATTCTTTCCATTTACATTGCTTTCTCCACATGCTACTTTCTTGACTCTGTTTATTTCACTTTGTATTAATTCACTTAGATCTTTCCATGATTCCCCCTCTTTGCCCTATTTGTTATCTCTAAAAGCACAATAATGTTCCATTATATTTATAGACCACCATTTGCTCAGTCATTTATAGATGTATGTATACCTTGTACCATGTGCATGTGCATTGTGTTTATGTGCATGTGTATATGTGCATCTATATGCATAGACACAGACATATTATGTATGGCAATGAGTTAGAACAGTGGACAGAGTACTGGACCTGAAGTCAGGAAAGTCTAAGTTCAAATCCAGCCTCAAATAATAACTAGCTGTGTGATTCTGGGCAAATCTCTTAACTTCTGATTGTCTCAACCATTAAATGGGAATAATGATAGTATCTACCCCTCAGTGTTCACATAAGGATCAAATGGGATAAGATATGTAAAGCACTTAGCACAGTGTCTGGTACATATTAAATGTTTAAAAATATTTCCAATATTCCGTATATATGTATGTTAGTTGTTTGTATTCACGCTTCTAAAACTGTGAGTCGTGACCCCATGGGATTATGAAAGATTTGACAACAGTAAAAGGATTGTGAGTGACCAAGAATTCATTCAAAATCAAACACATAATGAATCTAAGGTGTTTCTGGCAGCTCCTGCCCATGTTGCATCGTGCAATTTCCCTGCAGCCTTGGTTCTGAACACAAAGCATGTGCACTTTGCACTGTGCTGCTGAAACATAAAAGGGGGTCATGAGTGGAGAAAGTTTAAAAAGCCCTGGTTTATATATATATATATATATATATCACCAATATATCATCTGAGAAAGTGGATACAATGATTTTCCTCCATTCTTCTAGTTTCCTACTTATCCAAGATACATTCATTCTGTTTGTGTAAAGCTTTTCAGTTTCATGCAATGAAAATTATTCATTTTTGTAATTGCCTCTATCCCTTATTTTGTTAAGAATATATCTCCTATCCATTGCTATGAAAAGCATATGATCTGCTTTTTTAAAAAAAAAAATAATATGATCATTAATTTTAAGGCCATGTATCCTTAAATTTATTGTACAATATGGAGTAAGTTGTACAAATTTGATTTTTTGAATCCAGGTAGAAGAATTTACATTTATCCAATTTAAATTTCATCTTATTCATTTTGGTCCAATACTTCATGCTAGCACTGTTAGTGTACTTTTGGATCTGTAGTAGCTTGTCATTAGTATCCATAGTATAAAAGTCACTCAGAACATATTACTCCACATATGGAAAGATCAGGGCATAATATTAGGTACCTAGGACTCTCTTGACTCTCTGTATGCTGAGTTTACACAATACCAAAACTAGATTTTTTTTAAAAAAGAGGCAAAGAGAATGGAAAAGCACATGATATAGTCAAGTCAATTAATATTTAGTAAGGAAAGAGCACTAGGTAGTAATTAATGCTTCCAAAGGGGATGATATGGTGAGAGCATATCTTCATCCCCAAAAGCCCTTTTGGGTACCATTACAGCTAGATCCCAATTAGTTTGAATAATGAATCTAATGTAATGGTCACATTATTTCAATTCATACTATGTATTTCCATTGGACTAGAACAAATTATCATATTTTACATAATTATAACTTCAAATAGTGTGAATTTGAATACCTGAAACCATTTCATGGAATTCATCATTCATACTACTCGAGGCCTAGTGTCAGATTCAAGTGTTAGATTTCAGATCAAGTTCACTAATGCATTTTAGAAATGAAGTATAGAAGCACCATGACATAGGGTAGAGGAAGGAGGGAAAAAGTTAGAAAGGAAAAGTCAGGGAGAGAGAGAGTTGGGGGGAGAGAGCAAAGGAGGGAAGGAAAGAGAGTTACAAAGAGGAGAAAGAGGGCAAGGAAGGGTGTGTGTGTGTGTGTGTGTGTGTGTGTGTGTGTGTGTGTGTGTGTGAGAGAGAGAGAGAGAGACAGAGAGAGAGAGACAGAGAGAGAGAGACAGAGACAGAGAGAGAGAGAGAGACAGAGAGAGAGAGACAGAGAGAGAGAGACAGAGAGAGTTATAGAGAAAAAGAAGGAAAGAAAGAAGGAGAAAGAGGGAAGAAGAAAAAAGGAAGTAAGAAAGAAGGAAGGATGAGAAAGGAAAGAAGGGAGAAAAATGCTGAGATGCTACTCTCTCTACCTCATTCAAGAGACTATAAACTACTCGCTGAGCTAACACTCCTGTAGCAGAGCTTCTACTAGATCTCCATATCCCTGACTTTAAGTGACATAAGATGTATCGACAACTTTGGAATTAATGCGTATCAGTCAAGGTTTTGGTTTCCTGCTCTTCACTTAATAAAATTTTATTTTATAATATTGTAAATGATATATCTGTAAGTGAGGGAAATCACCCTCAGTTCAATGGAGGAGGGGAATGGTGAGAGGGTTGGTCAGAGGTTGAATGGAGAGGAAGGAGGCAAGGGTACCAGGTATACATATACTAGATTTCTTGGAAAAGAGCTATTAGTAAACAGATTAAGTCTCTCAAGATAATCTGGACCTTTTGTGTCATAAAGGAGTCTCTAACACAGGCACTACATAAGTGCAAAGAAAGTTCTTGGAAAACTACTTTGTGAGACTGTTTCCTCCTGGGAAGCCAGAGAGAGCCAAAAACCATCATGGAATAAATCTATCTTAATTGGATCTGGAAGGTAGAATGGAGATGGAGGTTCAGTGGAGCTAGAACATAAAATATGTATACAGGAATTGAATGAGATAAAGCTAGAAAGGATAGGTGGGAGCCAGACCATGGCAGGTTTTAAATGATAGGGTCAAAATATATACATGATTTTCTAGGCAATGGGCAACCACTGAAGATTCTTGAGTAGGAGACTGGCATAATCAGAGTGGTGCATCAGAAATATGACTTGCACAAAGACAGGAAGACTACTTTGGAGATATTTGTGTATGTGTGTATGTGTGTGTGTGTGTGTGTGTGTGTGTTTATTTGGGAGATGGACTCAGGTCAAACCCATTATTTCTTTGGTATGCTGAAGTCTTATGAGAGAACACCCTTTATCAGTCCAGATTAGCACCTATCCAGTAATTCAGAGTATTTGAGAGATGCCTGAGGGACTGAGAGATGTTAAGTACCTTGCCCTGGGTCATAGAGCCAGTCTTCTTGACCCTGAAGGTCATCTCTCTCTCTCTCTCTCTCTCTCTCTCTCTCTCTCTCTCTCTCTCTCTCTCTCTCTCTCTCTCTCTCTCTCTACTACACTTCGTAGGAGACTGTTATAATAGAGATTTTTGATGGCTACCATTAGAGTCAACTACTAAGACTACTAGAAATCAGAACAGATGTGAGTCTAAACTAAATTTATAATACTGTAGGACTGGAGATGAGAGGATAAATACAAGGTGAGAGTCAGCCTGATGTAATGAATAGAGCGTTGTCCTCGAAGTTAAGTAGGCTGAGTACCAGTCTTGCCTCTGATATACTGGCTACATGACCCTGGACAAGTCTCTTAAACTTTCAGTGCCCTAGGCAACTCCCCAAGTTGCAGAGAAGGCGACAAACCATATTGGTAAAGTAAATTCCTTACCAGGAGCTCTCTAAACTGATGAAATTGTAGGTCCAATCCCTCCTACCCTCATCAAAAAATGAAGATAGGATATAGAGGACATGACAACTCAAGGAGGTGAGAGAGAGAAGGAATAAAGGGTCAAAGAAGACTCCAAGATTACCACACTTCAGGAATGGTCCTGCCATTAACAGAAATGAAGATGTTGAGGGGGAAGAACAGGTTTAGGAGTGAATATGATAAGTTCAATTTTAGTTATATTGAGTAGGAGTAGGATGTGCCTATAGGGAGTCCATGTGGGAATATCCAACAGTTGGGAGTACAAATGTGGCACTGGGGAAAGTTTAGAAGAAGGTGATGCAGATCTAGGAGTGAACTGAATGGAAATAAGTGATACTTGAGGTTCTGGGAGTCAATGAGATCACTGAGGAGGAGAGAGGAAAGACAGTTAATAAGAGGGCTCAAGACAGAATCTGAAGATAAATCAACATGTAAGGAACACGAGAAAGATGAGCAAAATGACAAAGACAAAAAAAAAACAGGAGTAGTCAGAGAGCTGGAAAACCATGAAAGTATTACAGATGTGAAGGACAGAGAAAATTTCAAGAAAAGAGATTGTATCAAAAAGGCCAAGAGCAGAGAAGGCAGCAAGAAGGAAAGGCTTGTCTAGGTGGTCTATAGTGGAAAATGCTCTGTAGAGGTCAAAAGTGAATATGGGGTGGGGGGAGATTTCTGAGCCTCAATCTCTCCATTTAAAAAAAACAGGAATCAATAATACTCACACTACTTTCTTCATGGACTTGCTTGTGAAGATTAAGTGAACTGAAGTATGAATCAGTAGCTTTTTATAGCAATTAAGTGCTACAGAAATGATCAACTGTAAAAGCAGATGGCCCAGATCTGTGGTTTCATTGCTATAGGGAACTCCCCATGAGGAAACTCCTTTTGCCAAAGTGAGTTGTCAACTTCTATGCAATGTCTCAGAGAGTTGCCTGGGCATTGTTTGGTTAAGTGGTTTGTCCATGGTCATTAAACCAGTGTATGTCATAGGCAGACTTGAACTCAGGTGTTACTGACTGAAGTCAACTACACTGCATTGCCTCTTCTTTGTTTTTGGTGGAGGAATTATAAAACCACTACTACTGCCCAGAACTTTTTGTATCATTCAGTGGTTATCCAAGGCAGGGGCAGTTCCTGCTACTTTGCTTCCTGTTCTGCTTTCTTCTTCCCTGCCTGAAGACTCTCCCTACTTGGAATTTCCTAATCTCACAATCCCTGGCCATGATCCCTTAGCCCAGATATCTCTGACCTGGCCAGGCTGCACACAGAATTAGTACATGTCTGCTGCATTACACTCAAGAGGGTACTTTCAGGAGAGCAGTGAAGACAAATGAGCCTCTCCCATGATCATAATGTCACTCTTCATATACACATAAAAAGAACAGAATTTTAAGAGCTAATGCAATTTTCCATGATAATGTCACCCTTAATAACAATAGTATTCCACTGAAGGGAAATAAATAAACAGAATGGAAAATGAGGTCATGCCATAAAGCAGATGCTTTATTTGGGGACTTTAAGACATTGTCTTGAAACATTTACCAACTTTAAATAACTAGCAGCAAATGTAATAAGAAAAAAAATAAATAAATGGACTGCCTCTCCTGACACAAGATTGGAATTTTTTTTTACATGACACTCCCAGACACCACCACCATCTAGCTTAAGTGGCAGTAAGAGGCTCCATTTCAAACATCAATAGGGATGCATTGTGACAAACTTCATGCACCTTCAGACACCACATGCTTTTACTCTGGCAGTAATAGCCTGCCCCACCTTGATCTGTTCAGATTACTTCTCACCCAGAGATTATAATCACCATCAGGAGTGGCGTGCTTGAAAACCAAGGGTGACTCAAACTCCCTTAGAGAAATTCCGCAGCCACGAATCAAATTGGTATCTAATCAGCAAGAGGGTATGTCTACACTGCCCTTTTCACAGTTAAATGCAAATGCACTGCAGCCACAGCTGATGAAACATTAAAATCTACTTGTGTTGGTTTCACTGTGAGGAGCAGCGCATCTGCCAACTTGCTTAAGGAGCTGGAAGTCAATAATTTGCTATATTGTGAGACTAGTATACTGAGAATCTTGTTTGGTACCTGTGAGCAAAAGCCAGTATGGATGGCAGAGTGGATAAAGCCAGCCTTAGATTCAGGAAGACCTGCTTGCCAGACTTACCTTTGACACAAACTGACTGTGGGAACCCAGGCAAGGTGGTTGACTTCTTGGTCTGCTCCACTCCCACTCCCCCATACTCTAATTGCAGAGCAGTTACCAATTTGCATTAATAGTGGTGATTTCTTTCCAAGAGGTTCCCTATAAAAGGAATTCTCAAGTCCAGACCTGGGGACCTATCCTCTAACACCACAATAACAAAAGCTCACATATAGCTGATGTAGGGAAAGTCTGTTGGGATACAGCATCTACAAAGGGATGGATGGTACAGGGATGTTTTCTAGTTGGCTTTGAGGTCTGCAAGCTTCAGAATGAATGGACTGATTTGGGGGTGTGGCACCAAACACAGGAGAGACACAGAACTTGAAAGAAAAGGGGACAGAGAACAACATAATGACAATGGGAAGAGATGGTAGAATTGCAGAGATGCAGAGCTGGAAAGAACATGAGGTCATCTCAATCAACCCCCTAATTTTACATATGAAGGAACAGAATCAGAAAGGTTAAGTGACTTAATAATAGCTACCATTTGCATACAGCTTATTATGTGCCAAGTACTGTCCTAAGCACTTTACAAATATTATCTTATTTGAGCTTTACAACCCTACTCAGAGCACTTCAGAGAGGTACTATTATAATCCCCATTTTACAGATGAGGAAACTGAGGCAAACAGGATGTGACCCTTGCCTAGGGTTCCACAGCTACTAAATGGGAGTAGAATTTGAACTTAAATCTTCCTGACTCTGGGCCCAGTGTTCTACCCACTGTGTTACCAAACTGCCTAGAATTACACAGGGAGAGTCAGGATTTGATCACAGGTCTTCTGTATTCCAGATCCAGCGTATTTTTTACTGGGCTACCAATCACCTTGAATTTAGGTAGCTAGTGAGTCCCTTTTTCCTATGCATGGAGATAAGGATACAGCTCAATAAGCAATCATCACTGTTCTGTCCATTAGAGTAAACCAAGTCAACATAAGTCTTGGGAACCTGTTTGTGCACAGTTGGGGACATCTAGCACCCAGTCTGATACCCTATACGTGAACAACTGTGCTCATACAATGTGACTCCTCACCTGCTTCCCTAGTGTGCTAATTGCCCTGAAGGCCTGAGAAATCTCCCCTTTCTACACTAGGAAACAAAAGTGTTTGCCTCCCTGTACACTCTCCTTCCCCTTCCTATGGTGAGGAACTAGCCCAGGAAGTAGGGAAAGATTAGACCTATAATTCTACAAATGATAAATAGAAAATGATATGAACAGGTAGTTTTTAGAAGAAGAAATTAAAGCTATCTATACTCATATGAAAAAATGTTCTAAATCACTATTGATTAGAGAGATGCAAATCAAAACAACTCTAAGACACCACATTACACCTATCAGAGTGGCTAACATGACAAAACAGGAAAACGATAAATGTTGGAGAAGATGTGGGAAAGTTGGAACACATTCATTGTAGGTAGAACTGTGAGCTGATCCAACCATTCTGGAGAGCAATTTGGAACTATGCCCAAAAACCCATAAAAATGTGTATAACTTTTGACCCAGCAATACTGCTTTTAAGGCTGTATTCCCAAAGTGATCATAAAAATGGGAAAAAGACCCACATGTACAAAAATATTTATAACAGCTCCTTTATATGGTGGCCAAGACCTGAAAATTGAGAGGATGCCCATCAATTGGGGGAATGGCTGAACGAGTTGTGGTATATGAATGTAATGGAATACCACTGTGCTATAAGAAATGATGAGCAGGCCAACTTCAGAAAAATCTGAAGAGGCTTGTATGAACTGATACTGAGTGAAGAGAGCAGAACCAGGAGAACATTGCTCACAGTAACAGTGTTCAAAGACTGATTTTGATAGCCCTTCTCAGCAATGCAATGACCTAAAAGAATTCCAAAGGACTCATGATGGAAAATGCCATCCACCTCCAGAGAAAGAACTATGGAATCAGAATGCAGAGTGAAGCAGAGTATTCTCTTTTTTTGTTTTATTTTATTTTTCCTTCTCATGGTTTCTCCCATGTGTTACAATTCTTCTATGCAACATGACTAATCGGAAAATGTGTTTAACAGGAATGTGTGTAAATAGAGTCTATATCAGATTACATGTTGTTTTGGGGAGGAAGGGGCAAAAAATTTAAAACTTATGGAAGTGAATGTTGAAAAACTAAAAAAAAAAAAAACTAATTAAAAAAGATTAGACCTACAACCTTCTGCCTGGGGTGGGGTAAAATGAGAAAAAATGAGATCTACTACTTGGCCCACAGGTGTTGAGATTGCTGCTGACATAGTTCCCCTTGATTTTTACTCTGTTTTTTTCTGATGAACTTGAAGTTGAGGTGCTGGATGAGAAGTCTGCAGGGGCTAAGAGGCAATGGGTCACTTCCCATTGGTTAGGGGCCCATGTGACATTAGCAAAGCCTGGTAGTGACAGGCATCTTCTCTCACCATTTCATTTATGGAGAGCACCTATATCAATAGTAATTACATTTTTCAAAGTATTTTTTGTGTTTCATTTCCCATGTTATACTCAAACTTCTAAAAAAAAATAATATTTGAACTGAACCTATGATTTCATTGGTACAGTGACTTCTCAATGAGAAATCTTCCTCTACCAAATCAGAGAACCTTTCATCATCGGTAAAATGACAATAATAATGACATCCAGATACGTAAAAGATTTTGCAATTCTTAAAGAGCCAGCTCTTGTTGTTGTTCAGTCATTTCAGTTGTGTCTGACTTTTCGTGACTCCATTTGGGTTTTCTTGGCAAAGATACTGAAGTAGTTGGCTATTTCCTTCCCCAGCTAGCTATTATTAACTGTCTACAACCAATGGTCTCAGAGAGTTGCCTAAAGGAATTGATTGTTTAAGGGACTTGCCCAAGGTCTCACAGTCAATGTATGTTTTGGCCTTGGAATTTTTCTGACTTAAAGTCAACTCTCTAACCACTATGCATGAGCTACTTCTCCAAATACACCAAGTGATATCTCAAAAATACAGCCACTAGGACTATGAAAGATTCTGAAAGATTGTTGGAAATTCAATTAAATTAAAATTTAATTATAAGTATTTAGTATTTCAAAAGATCTGTAATACCACCAAAGTGTTCACTTTCCTGTATCAGATCACAGCTCATTCATGGCTTTTTACCATGCACAATTCTTGTCTTTCTAGGTATCCTATATTGTGACACTACCCAGTGTTCTAGAGGGCTTTGTCTATGTTGTTTTATCTTTTGAGGGTACCAATGTTATACTTGAAAATATAAATAATTCTACAATATCTAACCCATTCATCAGATTTTTCTAATAGCAATAATTGTACCTTACACTTTTATAGTACTTCACAATTCACGTGAAATTTTTGTATAAGTGATTTTTAATCTGTTATGTTAACTATGTTAAGGAGTTAAAGATTTTCTCCACCTATTAATGTGTCTGCCCATTAAAGGAAGCTTGATTAGGGAAGATTTGTTTTGTAGGAAGGTCCATACCTTTTGTTAATTCTAGTGAAGCACTGGTTCTCAAGGGTTGTCATGCTTTCCAGCTCTGAAAAGTTTACGTATATTTTGAGGTGAGGCTTTGTTTTGGGGTTTACTTATTGGAAGTGTTTGGCCAGATGAGACTTTAGGTAGCAGCTAAGGAGCCCCCCAGCTTTGAAAAGGCAGATGTTGGTGCTTCTCTCTCTGGTAACTATGTATATATGTAATGGTCAGACAGTTGGATCTGTCTTTTGATCTGTGATGCATGTATTGCTTATGGCTAGACAGTTGAAAAACCTGTCTGTTGGTCTTTATTTCTCTCTGAAGTTCAGGGTGCTGACTTTTTCCCCCTGAACTAAATGAATGATACGTGTGCTTTACTAAAGTAGATTGTTGACCCTTTAAAAGTTTCTTTCCTTTTGGAAAAGTAGATCTAAGAACCTGTACAGCAGGCCCTCCTGTGTATGTTGGAGTCCTTGCTGTTATATCTTCTTGACCACCCTGTAAAAGAGAGGACAATTCTGATTATTCCCATTCTACAGAAGAGGGAAACCTGGTCTCTGAAAGCTAAACACCACATTTACACAAAACTAGTAAGGAGTGAACCAGGATGGAAATCCAGATCTTTTTCTCTAAGTCTAGTGATCCTCCCACTACTTCACACTGTAACTTTCTTCAAATGTGAGCCTTACCACAATGCTTGAAATTCTTAAAAATGAAAAGGAAGTATCTGCCTCTCCCTTGAAACAGATTTTGCATTTATCACTGTTTCACACCCATATATAATAACCACTTCTGTGAGTCACTAAAGCATCCATTATAGTGATGACTCCCTGAATATGGTCCTCAGCACTGAAGTTTGAAGTCCTGGGTAGCCAATATGTGATATCTCAATTTTCACGTGGAATTATTGTAATCAGCTTGTGAATTGAAGAGGAATATCCTACTGAGGAAAAGTTTTAAATGGAAGCCTTGAGAGATATTCATCATCTTTGGTATGATTCTAACAATCCGTTTGCCTTTCTTCAAATACTTTCTCAGCTTCTTGACAAACCATGGCCAACTAGTGTGAAGGGAAAACTGCGCATTTCATAATGAGGGATTCTTCTACTCACACTGTTGCTCAATAACAAAGTAAGACCTTTATCAAGAACACAGCAAGGAAATAGAAACAAGTAGTTCCTATCTAGATGGGCACCATCTTCTCAACCCCTTCCTCATAAACGCACTCATTCTCAACTATACTACAAGCACACCCACATATAATAGGAGAACTGGGAATGGAAGAAGAGCTAGGGAAAGAAACAGGGAGAGGAATGTCTTCTCTTCATGGTTTGCCAGAATTCTAAATGGATTCATAGGTATTTTCTAGTGTTTTCAGACTCTGAATGAAGATGATCTCCTCACAGTCTGGAATGGTACAACATTCCTGATCCTTAAGGCTATTCCAAGATAGTATTCCTCCCTTGACCACCAAGTCTAGTCTGTTTACTTGACCAAAAGTCTCTATAACATGAAGAGAACTTGCAAACATATTTTTTTTTCTGTCTTTCCCAAAGGGATAAATGCAACCTCATTTCTGGCACCCACATAACAGTGAGGTTAGTGTGGTCTATGTTTAGGGGCAATCTTATTTCCAGGAGAAGGTTTCAGAAAGATCTCTCCATTGCTCCCTAGCTGTCAACTCATAGGTTTTGAAGTAGATAGCGCCTTAGAGGAAATCTAGTATGTAGGTTCTTAAATGGCGTCCATGGATCCCTAAAGGGTTATGAATGCATTTCGGGGCGGGGGGGGTGGTGGTCTGTGAACCTGAATAGGAAAAAAATTGCGTCTTTACTCAATATTATTGTTTTCATTTCCAATTCTATGTATTTTATGGCCATAAAGTTATTATATAGGTATATTTTGTGCATTTAAAGGCATTGTTCTGGAAAGGGATTCATAGGCTTCACCAGATTGCCAAAGGCATCTATTACACACTCAAAATAAGGTTAAGAATCCCTGATCTAGTGCCACTCCATTCATTTTACAGATCAGGAACTTGAGCTCACTTGGACAAGTCCCATCAATGACAAAACCAGTACTGAAACTTTAGTTCTCTAATGCTAAAATGTCCATTATATAATCTTCCTGTTTTATTACCTTTCCTTTAGTCACTAGAAACAGATTAATCATCATCTGCGTAAGAATGTCCATGTCTTCATTTAAAATGGGGAATTGGGAAATACTGGGGGTGGGGAAGTACTAAAGTTGTTCAGAGAATTTCCTTCCTAGAACCTTAGTGACCAAGAAGCCAAAAGAGAAGTCTGAAGGTTACTTGATGAGAATGGAGCAAAGTAAAAGAAATTGGAACTTAGGATATTTCATCCAAACTGAAGTGATACGTGGAAAATTATCTCTACTTGAATGTAGAATAAAACTCACTCAAGTCTGCCAAAAATCACATTTTCTCCTCTTATGCCATTTTTGAACCCATATATAGTTAATCTTTGCCCTTCATTTTTTTTTTTAGATTTTTATCAAGATAACCACCATTCTATTTGCATTGATCACTAACTTGTTTTGGGGAGAATGAGGTAGGTTGGATTAAATGACTCCTGAGGTCCTTTCCAGTCTGTCAGTCAATTATCAAGGATTTATTAAGTGCCTACTATGTGCCAGACACTATGTTAAGTATTAGGGAAAAGAAGGAGCGAATAGTCTCTTTTTTCAAGGAGCTCATAATCTAACTGAGAAGACAATACGCAAATAATTATGTACAAAAAAGATACATACAAGATAAATTGGAGATAATCTTAGAGAAAAGGTACAAGCATTAAGTAGGGAGGGATTAGGAAAGTCTTCTTATAGGAGGTGGGATTTTAATTGGAGTATGGAGGAAGCCAAGGTAGCCTATGGACTCCCAGTTAAGAACACCTGCTTTAGTGTGATGCACTTATTGTATCTCTGTTGCTTTCTGCCAGCCTGTTCTCTCTTGCCAAGTGAAGAAACTGGAGCTCATAGCTCTTCATGGAGACAGCTGGTGATGAAGTGTATAGAGCACTGGGCTCAAAGTCAGAAAGACCTGAGTTCAAATCCAGACTCAGGTGTTTGCCAACATTGTGACCCCAGGTAAATCATCATTTGTCTCAGTTTCTTCAACTATAAATGATGATTATAATACAGCAACCACCTTGCCAGGTTATTTTGAAGATCATATGTAAAAAAGTGGTAAGTATAGTGCCTGACACATAATAGGTTCTATATAAAGGCTTATTCTCTTCTCCCTTTTCCTAATCTGTAGAGCACACTCAGATAGGAATTTTAAAAATGTAAGAGCAGGAAATTTCCTGGGAGAGACAGGGCTAATCTGTTCCTCTGCTTCTAATCTCAGTCAGCCACCCATTGCAAAGTGGCAAAAATGAAATGATGAGTCCTTCAAGTACTAAAATGGCCTAATCCCATAGTGTCTGGTTGGATAATGCTTTGTTCAGAATAATTCTGGTGGTCCCTGATGGTATTATGTTATTAATATCAATACCTACAGTGGTCAATGGTTATTTTCCATGAAAACTCCATGGTTCTAATTTGTACCAGTTGGAATAACACAACAAAGAAGGAAAAGTCATTGGTGAATTAAATATTAGGGAAAAAAAATAGTAACACAACCAGAATGATATAGTGGATAGGAAACCATTCTCGGAATCAGGAAAACCTGGGTTTGAAACATTCCTTTAACACATCCTGGCTTGTGTGACCCAGGGCAAGAAATTTAACCTCTTGGTACTTTGGGAAGTTCTCAAGTGCCAGCCAACATTGGCAGAGGGATTTGCCTCACCTGGGGATGCTTTTTGCCAATCGAAATCATAAGTGGTCCAGTCCCAATCCCCTAAATCAGAAAGAAAGATGATGGTAACAGAAAAAGACTAAAGCTACTAAAAAAGGCTTCCCCCCAAGAAAACAATTAATTTGAGTTTATAATAATAACAATAACAGTTATAGTGATGATGATGATGAATTGAAAAGTTGATTTCGGGTAACTTGTTTTGTGTTGCTGGTTTGACTGAAATGTCCACTTTCTAGCCAAAGCGGCCTGCTAACTGTTCTGTGAACCCCACATTCTGTCTCCTTCCAGAGTACATCCCTGCTTCCCCATTGTTCCTGAGAACTCCTCACTTCCTTTGAATTTCAATTCAGGCTTCTTCAAGGCTCAGTCCTCCAGTATAGTGAAGCTCTTTGCTATGTTCTCTAGTTTTTAAAACTCTCCTCTTTCTGAAATTATCTTGTATTTATTTCTGTTAAGTATTTATAATCTTTCCCACCCCAGCTCGTGCTCCGGGAGGCAAGGTCAATGTTTTTCTTTTTGCTCTGCAGCCCCAATACCTAGTACAGTGCTTTGTACATGGTACACACTTAATAAATGTATAAACGTTGGTAGAAATGAATTTAGCCAAATAATAACAAAGAAGAAATTGAATCAGCCCTCTCTTTGGCCCTCATTAACTTTATGACTATGGAAACACTCAGATACTTAGACAGACCTCTCCTAAAAGCTCATTAGGAGTTTAAATTTAGAGCCTCCTTTTCTAACTAGAAACTAGAATTTCCTATGAGGTCTTCTTTTAACACAGGCATGGATGAAGATCCCAGAGGCTTTGTTAGATGAACAAGGCTCACTGATGGGGTTCACTAGCCTTTGTTGGCAGTTCTTGTTAGCACAGACTTAATACTTAGGACTAAAATAAAGTGGCTGACTGTTATACCCAAATCCATTCATATTCTAAGCACTGAATATTCCATCTTTTAAAATAATTTTAAATGCTTAAATCTATGCAATTGCTTCTATTTTAAAACCATTTTTGGAGGGTGAGTAGTCTCCAAAGAGCCTAATGTTGAATCTGCCTCCTAGGCTACTAGAATTTGCTGAATCTGTGATTCAGAACACAAATCTATTATAATTTTCTTCCTGTGCAATTAGAAAAAATATTTTTAATTTAACCATCAATAAAAACAAATATTTAATGTAAAATCAAGAAAAAGAAGTGTATAAGAAACTGTTCTTTATATATGTTTTAAGGAAATAAGTGTATGCATATGTATATATATGTGTGTATGTATGTAGAGACATGCATATGTATGTATGTATGTATGTATGTATGTATGTATAATAGGCATCTTTGATGCCTAAGATCTTCGCACTCCACAGCCTCTGCTTCAGCCACCTTCATGGCTCTTTGGAACAGTGTTGTCATCTACCCTTTCTACTGGGGAAAGGTTTCACATGCTTGAGATGGAAGACATCCCTCTACCTCACTGGATGGGTTTGAGGCCTGTTGGTTACCCTCAACCTGGTTTAGGTCATCTGCTGAGGCAGCTTCACTGGGGTGTGGTCACTGCACATGCTACAGCTTCTTGGAGCTACAGGAGACAGTTGGGTGACAGGTGGACACCAAAGACAGGGAACAGTCCTGGAAAGGACTCAGTAAACCCTCATACCAGTTGGGCTAGTCCTGTCTGAACACCCTAGTTTAAGAGTACAGTCTTAGTTGAATGAGGCACTGAGATGGTAAATGGCTTGTCAAGGGTGAGGGTCACATAGTCAGTATATGTCATAAATGGTATTTGAAGCCAATGTTCCTTCCTCTAAAGACTAGGTCTTTATCTCCTAGACTCTGCCATCTCTAATATAATTATAACTATGCTTATTTATTGATTGAACTATAAAGTGTCCAACATCTTTGTATTTATTTCCAATGAATGTAACTGGAAAGGCTCTAGATACCATGAGATGATTTTGTTTGATGGGCTCCACATTACTTTTAAGATTCCATGAAATTTTAGGGATGACCAGGAAGGTTAGGGATGTCTTTATTCACAACAGATGCATCCCTGAGAACGAATGTCCAAGGCTCAGCTACCTCAGTTGCTTTCTGAGGCCCAGGGGTCTTTGTGTTGCTTCCAATTGTGTTGCTTCTCAAAGCATCAAGACACTGTACCAGAGCTACTCTCTGTATTATAAAAAGATAGTCTGGTACATAAAATGTCAAGCTGAGTGCCCCGTTACCTCATACAATGTAGGTGTAAATCTTGAAAAGGCCACAGAGTTCAACTTGCCTTCGGCAGAGTAAAGAAGCAATTACTTAGCCGTTAAGAAAAATCTTAATATTGTTACCAGATAACCTGAGTGCCCTCACGATATCTCGCTATTATTTTAAATGGATTTAAAAATATATTTTAAAATCTCCATTCCAAATCATATGGAAATAATAATGCAAGTTATCATAAAGGTGTTTTGCGATAATTCTAAATGTCAATTTAGCATATTTTCATCTATTGGCTTTCTGTGCTAAGTGAATAGCTTCTTTCAGGAGGTAAATGTCTTTTTGGTAAAAATGAAAGGGACAGTAATATTTAAAGGTCAGGTAATACAGCAAGTTGGTTTTAGTCAAGTTTGTTAAATATCTAACTGGATCTCCTTACTCCCCATTGTCACATCACTCCTTATTAAAATCAGGAGACAATCGTTTGCTTTGTCTTTTTCCTTCAGTCTCTTATTCCTGCTATTATTTTACTCTTTGATTTTTCTTTCTCTCTCTAAGTGTAGCCATTTTTTTTGGTGAGTAACACTAAGTTATTTTCATTCCACTTCTAGAATGACATATCCTATAAGTTCCTGTAGCTGTCATTCCCACAAACTCAAAAGGACTTGATTACTACAACTTTCTGTGCATTACCAAAAGAAAACAAGAAAATCCAAAATGCTAGTTTCTAAGAGTTTAGGAAATCTGTATTGATTAGGTCTTATTTGTCAGTCATTAGATTGTAGATAGATCTTAAATACCATCCTAACAAAACACTTAAATTAATAGATGAGGAAACTGAAGCTTAAAGACATCCCCTTGCCAATGGAAGATGCTCATTCCACTTTTGGACAACTCCTAATTGTTGGGAAATTTTCCTAGATGTCATGTGTAAATTTCTCTCTTTGAGACTTCCATTCATTTCTGGGGCTCTACCCTGTAGAGGATCAAACTGAACAAGTCTGATCTATCTTCAGCTCCCTTTCAAATAATTGAACACAGCTTTCATATCTACACAATTGGTGTCGACATGTTACTATCAGATGGAGTATTGGAATAATTTAACAATCTATTAAAAAACGAAAGAGAAATTAATGCAATGAAATCACCAGTTTGTGTTGTTTCCCCTCTACATTAGTTGTTCATTTCATTGAAATGACAAACAAAACCAGTTGTTGGGCGGTGTAGTCTCAATTTCTTTGGAAAAAAGTCCTAAAGCAACCATGTCAGTTCAAGTGCAATTAGAAAAGCTCAAGCTACTTCTATCTAAAAAAAACAAAAGAAAGAAAAAACTTCCAGATACAGATTTGTCTAAATGTGAGGATGCAGTCATTTGGACAGAATTCATTCAGCTCCTGTCTACAGGGTACAAAACAACAGGCCAATTCCACAATCAAGCCCGTCATCCGTCACTGCGTGGCAGATACCAAACAAGAGTCATTTAACTGGCTTTTTCACTTCTCAAATAGTTACATTAGTATCAGCAAAACCCAGGCTGGCTCGTCTAGGCACCTGCTCCAAGGTCCTAACCGATGTTAGCAGGAGGCAAATGAAAATCGAAACTTGACAGAGAGGATTTATTTTTAATACCCACCAAAAATCAATAGGAATTTTAAAAGTGACAGAACTCATTGTGATGATACCTTTTATTATGATTTTTTTTCGATGAATACCATTTGAGAATTGATGCCCAAGAGTCAGAATATGTTCATGTGATGCCAAGCTCTACTTGGCCAGCATTCAGCTTTCACATCATTCTATTTAATGCTATCAGTAAGGATGGACCAATAGATGCAATTCTGTGGGGCTCCGCTCTAGTGACCATTGTACCTAGAAATGAATTAAAAATCTTAAAAGCATTTTTCAGGGGGTTAATTAACAAAAATAAACATTTAAGATTAAAAAATAATTCCTCCAGTGGAATGATAACAAATTAGAGTAAATTGATAGAAATACTGCATTAGAGGAGATATATTGTGCATTTGTGAAATAATCATTGAAAATCAAAATGTTCTTCGGGATTTTAAGTTACTTATTGAATTGAGATCATTTAGAGTCAGAATCAGAAAGTATTTTTGAAGCCATAAGGTCCAACACTCTCATTTTACAGATGAGGAAACTAAAACTTAAAAAATTCAAGTGACTGGTTTATGGTCACACAGGTAATAAAGTGCAGTGGTAAGATTTGAATCGCATCCTTCTTGACTCCAAATCCAATATTCTTTACATAGTACCATAATGTTTCAATAAGGATTAGATTGCCTGATATCAGAAGTGATACTTTTGTATGAGTAAAAGGAATGTTTCAGCTATAAGTGAAGAGTCTTCATTAGAGAGGAAGTGCATGGAGTGAAACATTCCTCATGTATTTGATTACATTTCCAGTTATATTCAAAAGTCAAATACTATGTAGGTTAAAGAAATCAACAGCCCAGTAGGGGGAGAAACACAAGATATAACTTCCTTGATACCTCCAAAATAGAGACAGAGCACCTCTTATTAAAGAGTTTTGTTTTATAGATTAGTTTGTAAATCAGGTGTTTTGCTTTTGGCTTTTAGAGGCAGTTGGGGTTAAGTGACGTGTCCAGAGTCACACAACTAGTGAGTGTCTGAGGCTGGATTTGAACTCAGGTCCTCCTTATTCCAGGGCCTGGGCGTTTGTTTGTTTGTTTGTTTAACTTTGGACACATTTCTACATAATCCCATGTTATGAATTGTCTCAGTTCTGAGACTGCCCCCCCCCAAACTATTTAAATCATAATGTAGCTGAAATAAAAACTAATAGTACCCTTGAGGAGCCCCAAGTCATCCTGGGATTTATGAACCCTCAATATAAGCCCTTCTGACACCTGTCTTTTTAGAATCTTGAACCTTAAACCCTGAACTCTTCTGAGTTCATTCTCCAAATCAAACTGAATTTTGAGCCTTCTGAATATCTGTGAACTCCCAAAACGAGCTTCTCTGAGTACAGTATCTTCCTTTTTTAATTTTCTCTCACCCAATCTTGAGCTGCTCTGGGCACTGAGGAAATTGTGAACATAGACAGTAGCTGGAAGAGTGGGTGATATCCCCAAAGGTATTAAGATCATGTCAGGAGAAAAGAGATGAAAGGAGAAAGTAAGTGGAGAGAAAGCTGGTTAACAGCACTGGGGGCTCCCACAGCAGTGGGATTTCAGGAAAAATGCACTAGGAAAACAAAACAAAGCAGTGGAAGATGCTCTGACAGAAGGAAAAGACAAAGGCAGAGTGTTCCTTATCCTTGAAGGATCCACAGATGGGGAGGAAAGTTAGATCAGATGAGGTGACACATAGAAGAGACATATAAGCTTATATGCATATACAGCTATATGAGCAAATTGTCTCTCCTTTTAGAAGGCAAGGACTGTTTTGCTTTTTTCTTTGAGTATCCAGTGCCTAGCACAGTTTCTGAAACATAGTAGGTACTAAATAAATGTGTGATGAAATGATTTGGAAACACTCATCAAAGTGTATATCCCAATTTTTGGTTGTCAGGTAGGTCTATTTCAGGGGTGGGGAACCTGTGAACTCGAGGCCAGATGTGACTCTCTAGATCCTCAAGTGTGGACTTTTGAATACATTCGACATTAAGGGCTACACTTAAGGATCTAGAGGGTCACATCTGTCCTTGAGGTCACAGATTCCCCACCCTTGGTCTATTTGGAAGCTGTTTTATTGTTTTAAAATTTAGAATTTTTTTAAAGCCCTCCTTTCACTAGAAATTCCTTGCAGAACTCTGTGTTCCTTACTCTGTAACCTATCTCTCTCCATTTCAATGGCTTTAGTTCCTTTTGGAAAGAAAGCTTGAGGGGAAAAAAATCCTATCTATACTTCTTTTCTCCCTCCTCCTGAACAGACTGGATTACTGATTCCTCTGCTACTATAACCTGAAATTCACCTCCCAAGTACTAAATGGAAAATCATCAAGAAATAAAGGTGATGATCTGCACATCTCTTTTCTTTTTAGAAGTGCCATTGGCTCCATTGCTTAGGGCATCTAAGCATCATAGGAAATCTGAATTTCCACTTTGCTTCTCGGATTGATGTTGGTGAACATTGGAAGCTTCGCTGAAATTGTAGAAATAATGACTGCAGTTTGTTGAGCTGCTTGGTGTGCCCCCCAGGCCACCCTACTTTACACACACTTCTTCAGAAACAGAAATTTAGAGATGAGCTCTTCCGCTCGTAACCCAACAAGCTTCACTAGACCAAAACGTGACCTTACACCTTGCCTTATCACTGCAGTTCTAACATAAACTTTGTGAATTATCATCAAGGCCACCCATTTTACCCGTTGCACATTTTCACACACACCATGATGACTATGTGCCTCCAGTGGCGGCTCTCAGTCATCAAATGCAACCAACATTTGTAGAAAGTTAGAAATGAACAGTTATCCGGATGAGGAAAAAAGTTTGGATCATTATTTCCTCAATGCTACCAGAAAAAAAAAAACCCCAAAACATTCTTCAGTGCCTTTCACTAGTGTCAAAGCTGAGTCAACAGGGCATAGTGGATAGAGGGCTGGCTGGGAATGGAGGAGACTCAAAACTGTGCTCTCACCATGAAACATACACTCACTACAACCCTTTTCTTTCCTTTCTAATTTCTAGAACTCATCACAGTCAGACTGGCTTCCAATCAGCTTTTGCCACATGCACAAGCATTGTATCTATTTCCTGATGCCCTTTAAACACAGGGATAGAAAATGAATTTGTCATTTCATTGGTCTAGGAACTCCCAGATAAAAAAAAACAACAACACAGCTCCCTCTACTTATGTTGATTGAAACTTTCTCTGCAAGTTATAGTCCCAAAGAGTCATATAGAGCCCTGAGATATAAAGTGACTTGCTCAGGGTCATGTAGCCAGTGTGTATCAGAGGCTCTACTTGAACCTAGAATTTTATGGTTCCAAGGACAGCTCTCTAACCACTAGATCACACTACCCCCAAGCCAGCTCCCTGGAAAATTGAAATTAGTCACAGAATTACAGAATCTACAAGTTGGAGGGGGCCTCAGAGACCATCAAGTAAGGACAATATATCAATATGAATCCTTTCTTCCTTTTTACATATACCAACAGGTGAGCTAGAATGGAGTCTCTAATAAGAGAACCCACAACTTCCTGAGACAGCTGATTGATTGTTTTTTGGATGGCTCTAGTTAGTGGAAAGGTTTTTTTGTCTTTTGTAGAACAGAGAACTCAAGCCTATACCAAACTTGTACCTAAACAAGGTGAATCCAGTAATTATTCTCTCTACCAATGAGGAGAATCTTATACAGACTAAAGGTTTGAGCCCTGAGTTACAGTTATTATTTTGTTTGGTTTGGCTTTTTTTTTTCCCTGACTGCATGGTTAAATTGCCTTCTTTGCAATCTCTACCTTTTACTCAGAGTTCTGGCCTCAGAGACCAACAAAACGTGTCACTTACATCCGATATACAACGTTCCTTCATTTCAGATACTTAAAGAGGGCTAGCTTCTCCTCCTCAATCTCCTTTTCTGTCTTCTTTTATAGCCCCAGAAATAAGAAGAAAAGGAGATGGGAGTTGAGATGCTGAGGAATCTTCTTATAAAAGTAACATTTACCTACTGCTTCCAGTTCTGGAGTTCCACACTTTCCTGGTGCAAATATGCATACTTAATAGGTGTCTAACTTTTCATATGGGCTTCTAACGAAATGTGGGGCAACTAGGTGATGTAGTGGATTGAGTGCCAAGTCTGAAGTCAAGAAAACTCATCTTTCTGAGTTCAAATCCAGTCTCAGATACTTGCTAGCTATGTGAGCCTGAGTAAGTCACTTAATCCTGTTTGCCTTAGTTTCTTCTTCTTCAAATGAACTGGAGAAGGAAATGACAAGCCATTCCAGTATCTTTGCCAAGAAAACCTCAAATAGGGTCACAAAGAATCGGACACGACTGAAATAACTCAACAACAAAAACAATGAAATATAGTTTGCAATCAAGTGGGGAAAAAGCCATGTTGAAATAGAAAGATTTCTCAGACAAGTGAAAAGAATATCAGACTTGGAGTTAGGAAGACCAGATTTCAAATCCTATATCAGACACTGACTAGTTCTGGGCCCTCTCTGAACCTCAGTTTCTTTATTTTTAAAATACTAGATGACCTCTAACATCACTTCTGTCTCTAAATCTATGATTCCAGGATTGATTTCCAGTTATCTCTGAAGTAGTAGGAGAGGGAAAGAAGTCTGAGCCTGTGATTCTCTTTATCAAGGAAACTCGCTACCAATGAAAATAATGATAATGATAAATAACTCACATTTATATAGCCTTTACTGTGTACCAGGCACAATGCTAAGCACTTTACAATTATTTTCTCACTTCATTCTCACAATAACCACAGGAGGTAGGACCTATCATTTTCCTTATTTTATAAATGAAGAAAATGAGGCAGACAGGTTAAATGACTTTTCCAAAATCATATAAGTGTTTGAGGCTGGCTTTGAACTCAGGTCTTCCTGACTCTAGGTCCAATATGCTATCCATTGAACCACCTAAACACTAAGGCCAGAAGTTATTTATTGTAATTTCTTGTAAGAGAGTTGCCTGGGGGCACTGAAGAACTACTGTGACTTCATAAGGTCATTTATGGTCAGAGGCTGTACTTGAACTCAGGTCCTCTTGATTCCCAGGTCAGTCCTCTATCCACTGTGCCCTGTTGATTCTGATACTGGCAAAAAGCACTGAAGAATGTTGTTTTTTTCTTTCTGGTAGCATTGGGGAGATAATGATCCAAACTTTTTTTTATCCTGATATCTATTTCTAATCTATTTTGTTGTTTTTGAGTTGGTTTAGTTGTGTCTGACTATTTGTGACCCATCTGGGATTTTCTTGGCAAAGATACTGGAGTGATTTGTCATTTCCTTCTCTAGGTCATTTTACAAATGATGAAACTAAGGCAAACAGACTTACCCAGGGTCACATAGTTAGTAAGTGTCTGAGGTCAGATTTGAATTCAGGAAGATGAGTCTTCCTGACTCCAGGCCTGGCACTCTATCTACTGCACAACCTAACCACTTAATCATTAGCCAGTGCCCAGAAGGGACTGCTTTCTATCTTCAGAATTTGAAGAAAGCAGAAAAGACAAGCAGTAAAGAGACTCTGTAGGTAGTTAGGAGCTTAATTCTCATCTCAGACATTCTCTAGAATCATAGAAAACATCTGGTTAGAATGCTGGACCTCTCTTTCTCTGGACAGTAGCCAGGCCGAAGGATGAAAAATGAGCATCATACATAGAGAGCAATGAAAAGTGCATCATGGATATGAACAAGCTGCAGCATACAACAAATTAACAACTTCAAAGAGGAATAGTCATAAAGGATGTGTGATAAAAGGGAAATGTGTGACTGAAGAAAGAGATGGACTCCTTCCATTTCAAGGGCAAGGGAAGATAGGTGAAGATGTCAGAAGAAAGAAAGAAAGGCCACGCGCACCTTGGGCACACCTTCTCTGCTCCCTTTCCCTGGTGAATTTATAGGAGGACATGCATAATAGTCAAATGAGATGTTCAAGCATGGATGAGTTAGTGATACACATGGGTGGAACAAACAGCTAAATCAATGAGCTAAACAGGATGTCTAATGGGGTTGGAGTAGAGGAGCTAGCTAAATCATAAGTTCATTTCTATAGAAGATATTCCTTATAAATTATCTGTACATACATCCCACCACCAGCACCTCCCCCCCCCAGCAGAATGTAAGCTCTGTGCAGGTAGGAACTATCTTCTTTTATCTGTCTTTATCTCCAGTCTAGCATAGTGTTATACAGAGTATACACTTGACAAATGCTTGCTGATTCAGTGACTCAACTCCTCCGGGTTTCATCTATAATCTTATGAGGTCAGAGATGATGATTTCGGAAATCCTGTCCAGTTCTAAATCTATGATCCTATGATGTCTCCTCCATCCTCTTCAGATTACCATCTGGCTGTCCTGTGGTGTCCCCACCTAGGCCTACTGTCCCTGAAGACTCTCCCACGTCGCCTCTCCTCCTCTTAACCCATTCCACTCCTGTTCTCTTCAAGACGCAATGGCTATTAGTTGAATTGAGATCATGGTAGAGAATAAGATGCTAGCACCAGTTAGACTAAGAGCATCATCCCACAGCCTATTAGGATTGTAACATCCCCACACAACCTGGGAGGAAAATGGAGCTCAGAAAAATCCTACTCATTATACCTTCAATGAATACCCAGCTCATACTGTGAATTCCAAGTGCAAAACTAAAGGAAGGATGACTAAGGTCATGGAAAACCCTGCCTTGCTAAGATATTGGCTTTTTATTGTATACATTTAAAGGGAGCCACTAATGGAAAGGCAGATATAGAATATAAGACTGGTGCATTTTTGTGGTTTTTTTTCATATACATCTTGCCACTGTCTGGGGGCAATGCTCGAGTGACTACTGAAATATAATAGCTGCTTTCTCTCTCAGTACACAATTTGACAGCATTTATTCTTTCCTTCAGTGAACATAATTACTTCACATATGGAACCTGTGATAGCCTACAGGCATCTGAGAGAAGCCAGAATCATACAATCTGTCCCCTTGGTGAGCTTAATTTACATTCACAAGTGTCATTTTAATAGCCCCGGCAACATGTAGGATAAAAATTACAGGTCAGCTCCGGCGTGTCACAGGGAGCTGAGCTTAAGTCAATAATGTGGTTTTATTACATTCTGGATAATTTTACAAGGGAGAACTCACAGGAGGAAGCTGACCCTTCTTTCTTAGTTTCCCAGCCTTGCCATTACCCCCACAAGGTAATTCATTTAGAAATGAGCTTTGTAGCCCTTGCTCAGCGATGAACAGCGAGTCAGCTACAAATATTTGTGCTATGTGGCATCCCCTTCAGTGGAACCCAGTGACATCACTTACCACCCTAATGAAGCTGGAGGGTTTCTGAATTTCCCTTGTTAACCATTTAAAGCAGCCTAGCCCCAATGCCTTGAACTGAAAAACTGCAAGTCAGAAGCACTTACCCTTCTATTTGATGACATTGATGGTGGAATTTAAGAAAATCCCCTGAATGCTTTCTTCCTGTTTAAGGGAAAGTAACCTTGCACCTTTTAATAGCTATTTCATGAGACCAGATGCTACAGGGGCAAAGAAGTGGCCGAAGGATGATCTTGGATTGCTTTTCTGTTAGGTTGGGGAAGCTGGCCTGAGTTGACCCATTTAACTCATTTATTTGTTGGAGCTGATGAAAGTTATTCTTGAAAAACTAATTAAGAATTGCCTATGGAGCTTGAAATATGATTTCACATGAGTATTTCCTTTCTTGTGGCAGGACATGGTGACCTAATGGTATGGAGTCACGGTCAGAATGATCAATGGTAAGCATTGCCAAGCTTTCCCTTTCCTTTAACCAGGGGCAGGAGTTTCAATTCAGGACCTCTAATCAATGAGCCTGGAAATGCCCTGGGCATTGACCCTGAGTAGGGATGATGGGCTCTTTGCCTTCTTGCAGCTCTCAAGCCCTGTAGGCAGCAGGGTAGCATTTTCCCTTCCTGTCCCCTTCCCCAACACATGTACATACATACATACATACATACATACATACACACACACACACACACATACACACACATTCCCTTGTTTTACACTTAATCATCTTCTTATGATGCTGTAGGACCAGTAAGCTTGGCTTCTCTGACTCTCTCCCTCGACTGTTTTCTCATTTCAATCACAACTCCACTGGCTTTTTCTAATATACTGAATCAAGGCAGTCTCTGTTACCTCCACACCGGACCTCCTCTGTCACTCCAGTCTTCCTAACCTAAATGTGGACAGACCTCTTTTCCCTTTAGTTCAGTGAAAACCAGGTGGGAATTTTTCAAAAGGAACTTTAAAGATAAAATAAATGGGAGAATGGATAAAGCTCTGAACTTAACATTAAAAAGGGTTCAAATTGTTTCTCAGACACTTTCCTTACAAATTGTTTCCCCCTGAACAAATGACTTCTGAGCCTTAGTTTCCTCATCTGTAAAATGAGAGAGGTGGATTAAATTACCTCAAATTTCCCTTCCAACTCTGAATCTATGGTCCTATGAATAAGCAGAGCATAGAAACAGATGAGTCTTCAAAGCACAAACATCTTATCCTAAGTAACTAAACTCTTAGCACGGACTGACTTGACAAGTGCAGCTTGCAATCTTTTCCACAGAGAGGGTTTTCTTTAACACTGGGAGAATCATTGCTTTCCAGATAATGATCTCTTCGAGGTGAGTTGGAAAGATTTCATGCAAACTTAGAGTTACTGAGTAGTGTTGTGAGAATCAAACATGCATAAAAACATTAAAAACCTTAAAGTGCTATGCAAATGTCAATTGTTATTGTTAGCTAACTGCTTTTTACTTCAAAATTCATCTCAACCGTCACCTCCTAGCGTACATGAGATCTTTCCTGATTCCTCTTGCTGCTAACGCGTGCCCCAATTTCCTTGCATTGATTTCGTACATATTTTGTATTTGCATATGCATGTATACAGATGCATGGTTTAACACTGAAACTGTGCCTCACACCTGGGCCAGGTAGCTGGTACATCTGGACACGCTAAGATAATACTCACTGCATGCCTCTTTTTGTCTAGCATCTAACATAGGTAGGGATGAGGGGAATCAATCAATCAACCATTTAAGACATGCTAGGCACTATGAGGTTCTGAGGATACAAAGACAAAATGTAAGAGTCTCTGTTCTTTAGGAGCTTAAAAGACAACATTCTAATACAGGAAATTACTCACATGTGTATTATATATACACATTTATATATACATACATACATAAATTCATGTGTATGACATATTATGTGTGAGCATCATTTGAAGGTACACAAATAGACATAGGTATATATACACATACCTATATATGTGTGTGTATACACATATATACACATACATATATATGTATGCATATGCATGTATGTGTGCATGTGTATGTATATGTATTTTTCCCTCCAGAAGAGAAAGGCCCTCAGGACTTACTCCAGAGATATACATATATATACACACATATATGTATGTATACTCACATGACTATATACATGCCAATCATACAACAAAGCAGCAAAATCTCCCCACTCTTGCTCAGGCATTCAATCTGTCTTTGAACTTACTGATTTCTGCTGTGAGGAACCATGTTTTTATCTTAACTATCTGATCTGTGGTTAAAAAGCCATTTTGAGGGGAAGTGCCAAGATAATAGAGTAAAGGCAGGGACTTCCCTAAGCTCTTCCAAATTTCCCTTCAAACAACTTTAAATAATGCCTGGAAACAAATTCTGTAGTGGCAGAATCAATAAAAGAACAGGGTGAAACAATTTTCTAGCCCAAGACAACTTAGAAGGTCAGCAGAAAAAAATCTGTCTCTCTAGGGTGAGAGTGGAGCGCAGTCTAATGCTCTCCTTGCTCTGGCAAGCCAACAGAAGGCTTTGGGGGCTACTAAATTGGCAGCCATGACTTCCAATTTCCAGAAAGCTCAGCCCATAAACAATAAGGGAGTCAGATGACTGGTTAAAAGGAGATTTGCAGGAAATGTATTGCTGACATTATGTGCAGAACTCTGTTGCATAATCATATGGACAGAGTTCCAGGTCACAATCCCAGAGCAGAGCAAGGAGCCCCGAGGGAGCAAGGACCCTGGTCATAGTTTCAGGATGGAAAAGAATGCTTGAGGTCTCTCACTGACCAGAGCACAGGACAAGACAGCAGTGATCACACTGCTCCTTAGATCATACCACCTTGACAAAAGTGAAAACTTATTGACCCCCAGAACTAGCAACACAAAAAATCTGAAGCTTGGGACAACACCCCCTTCACCCCAGGAGTAGAGTCCAAATTTAATGTAAAGTTAAAAGTCAAAAAATAGACTGGAAAAAAATGAGCAAACAAGAACAACAAAAAGAACCCAACCATAGAAAGTTACTACAGTGATAGGGAAGATCAAAACATACTCAGAAGCAGATACCAAAGCCAAAACAGCTACATCCAAAGCCTCAACAATGTGAACTGATCTAGGTGCCAACAATAATTCCTGGAAGAACTCAAAAAGCCTTTCTAAAACCAAATAAGGGAAGCAGAGGAAAAATTGGGAAAAGAAATGAGATGGTTACAAGAAAATTATGAAAAAAAGAGTCAACAGCTTGATAAAGGAGGCACAGAAAATACTGAAGAAAATAACATCTTAAAAAAAAAGATCAAATGGTAAAAGCAACAACAACAACAACAAAAACTGCAAAAATTCTCTGAAGAAAAGAACTCCATAAAGAAACAGGATTGACCAAAAAGGAGGTATAAAAACTCATGGAAGAAAATAATTCCTTAAAAATTAGAATTGGGCAAGTGGGAACTTATGACTCCATGAGATATCAAGAAACAAAACAAAATCAAAAGAATGAAGAAATAGAAGAAAATGTGAAATGTAACATTAGAAAAACAACTGACCCAGATAATACATCAAGAAGAGATAATTTAATAATTATTGGACTACCTGAAAGCCATGATCAAAGAGCCTAGACATCACCTTTCAAAAAATTATCAAGGAAAACTTCCCTGATATCCTAGAAACAGAGGTTAAAATAGAAATTGAAAGAATCCACTCATCACTTACTGAAAGAAATTCCAAAATGAAGACTCCAAGGAATATTCTATCTAGATAAATTCCAGAGCTACTAGGTCAAGAAGAAAAAATTGCTAGCAGGCAGAAAGAAACAATCCAAATATTATGGAGCTACAGGATAACACGTCAGGATAACACTTATCAGCTTCTACCTTAAAGAATCAGAGTGCTTGGAATATGATAGTCTGAAAAGTAAAGGAAAGAGGATTATAACCTAGAATCACCTACCCAACAAAACTGAGTATAATCTCTCAGGGGGGGAATAGATATTTAATGAAATAGAGTACATTCAAGCATTCCTAATGAAAAGACCAGAAGTGAATAGAAAATTTGACACTCATAATCATGAAAAGGTACACAGAAAAGACAAATCATAAAAGATTCAATAAGGTCAAAGTGTTTACATTCCTGTGTGGGAAGATGGTACTTGTAACTCCTAAGAACTTTCTCATTATTAAAGCAATTAGAAGGAATATACATAGAGAGAGGGCATAGGTGTGAGTTAACTATGATGGGATGATATCTTTAAAAAAAATAATATTAAGGGGTAAGAAAGAGGGATGCACTGGAGAAGGGGAAAGGGAGAGGAAGCATGGGAACATTATCTCACATAGAATAGATCTTGAAAAGCTTTAACATTGTAAGGGAAGGTGTGGGAACATTGGACAGAGCTTGAATCTTCTCATCAGAATTGGCTCAAGGAGAAAAAAAATACATGTTCATTTAGAAATCAAAATCTATTTTGCCCCTACAGGGAAGTAGGAGCGGAAGGGGATAAGGAATGAAAGGACAGATAAAAGAAAGGACTGACTGGGGGAGGTGGTGGTCAGAAGCAAAACACTTTTGAGGAGGGACAGGATGAAAGGAGAGAGAGCAAAGAATAAGCAGGGGGAAATAGGATGAAGGAAAATACACAGTAATCATAACTGTGAATAATTTTTACAGCAAGTTTCTCTGATAAATATCTCATTTTTCAAATATGTAAAGAATTGAGTCAAATTTACAAGAATACAAATCATTCTCCAATTGATAAATAGTCAAAGGACATGAACAGGCAGTTTTCAGACAAAGTAATCAAATGTATCTATAGTCATGGAAAAAAAGGTTCTAAAACATTATCGATTAAAGAGGTACAAACTAAAACAACTCTGAGGCACCACCACACATCTATGAGATTGACTAACATGACAGAAAAGGAAAATGATACGTGTTGGAGATGTAGGAAATTAATACATGAGAGCACTGTAGGTGGAGTTGTTAACTAATCCAACCATTCTGGAGGGCAATTTAGAACTATGCTCAAAGGACTATAAAACTGTGTATACCCTTTGTCCCAGCAATACCACTACTAGGTCTGTATCCTGAAGAGATTTAAAAAAATAGGAAAAGGACCTATATGTACACAAATATTCATAGCAGCTCTTTTAACTGTGGAACAGAATTGGAAATTTAGGGGATGTCCATCAATTGCTGAATGGCTGAACAAGTTGTGGTATATGATAGTGATACAATGAATTCTGCTATAAGAAGTGATGAACAGGATGCTTTCAGAAAAATGTGAAAAGACTTAAATAAACTGATGCAAAGTGAAGTGAGCAGAACTAGGAGCACATTGAACACAGTAACAACAGTGCTGTACAATGACCAACTGTGAATGACTTAGCTACTCTCAGCAATACAATGATCCAAGACAATTCTGAAGGACTCATAGTGAAAAATCCCATCCACTCTGAGAAAAAGAATTCATGGAATTTGAATGCAGAGTGAAAAACAGTTTTTTTCCTTAATTTTTCTTATTTTTTCTTTTTTTGTCCTATTTTTTTTCTTTCACAGCATGATTAATATGAAAATGTTTTGCATGACTGCAGATATATAACCTACATCAAATCGTTTGCCTTGCCAGTAAGGGAAGAAGGGAAGGACAGAAGGAAGGAGAGAATTTGAAACTCAAAATTTAAGAAAAATAAATGTTTAAAATTATTTTTACATGTAATCGAGGGGAAAAAAGAAAGCCATTTTAACTTCCTTGTACTTCTTATTGGCAACCTGGATTTCTTCAGAGATATTTCAGAAGCTGCATTTCCAACAGTGATACAATAAGGACAAAATCACACGGAAAGATAATCACCAAAGAGTAGCTGCATGAGAACATTATGAAGGGAAGGAGCTCTACTACCAGGAGATATTTGAAAAGTGTGCTGGCTCTGGACCCTAGAAAGGCACAGACCCTCTGAATCTGGCAGAGAGATAACCTGAGAAATTCATAAGGATTCTTTAACAGGAGAAATGATTTCCAATACTAGGAGTTGTTAGCCCTTTGCTTATATTATCCACACATATGCTCCGCTGTTATTATAGTCTACATTTGAATCTATTCTTCCCATGGATCCAGTATATATTTGTAGGAGAGTGCTACATAGATATTTGGGTTTTTGTTTTTTTGGAACCACTACTCCTACTATATTTTTCTTAGTAAATGTCTTTTCTTAAGACTGAGTCAACTGACAGATTATTAATGAGACATGCACCAGTGGGAGTTCATATTCTACAGTGTTAGAAACTTAATCCATTAAAGTCCCCTTTCTATATGTTTAGAGGAGTACACCCACCCTCTGGGGACCCCAAATTGTGAGTTCAAGTGTGAATTAGAAAGAGTGACCTCAGAAACTTCATATATTTGGGACTTCTTGTATATGTTGCTATCCTTTCAAACACCCTCACCTCCCAGTTCATTAATCTTATCAAGTATCATGACCTTCTCCTTCATTCCACATCAGCTACACACAGGGATGATTATATACTTGACCTCAATACCACACACACACACTCCCAACTTATCACATCTCTAAATCATGTTCCCTACTGCCTAGAACTGTTTTTCTGGTTGAGAGATAACATAAAACCACAGAAAGGCAATATGGTACAGTAGAGAGAAGATGAGATTTGGAGTCAGAGGACTTAGGTTCAAGTCCTGATTTCACTCACTTACTAACCTGTATGCATTTGGGCAAATCAACCAGTTTCCTCATATCTAAAGTTAGGGGGTTGACCTAGAATACACCTAAGGTTCCTCCTAACTCCAAATCTTTGCTCCTGTGAATGGGAGAACAAAACGTAAGTATAGATTTTGAAAACAATTGGACAATTTATGTACTTTGTTCAGTACTTACAATGTAGCACCAAAGATTTCTCCTGTAAATTGATCCATTAATATAATCTTCTGAATCTTCATCCTCTTTGAACTCTACAGTGTTGGACACTGGTGATCACCTTCTCCTCCTTGATACTGTCTCCTAATTGTTTGTGTGTGTGTGTGTGTGTGTGTGTGTGTGTGTGTGTGTGTGTGTGTGTGTGTGTGAGAGAGAGAGAGAGAGAGAGAGAGAGAGAGAGAGAGAGAGAGAGAGAGAGAAAGAGATTTCTTTAACCTGGTTCTCCTCCTACCTATCTGATATCTTCTCAGTCTCCTTTGCTGGTTCATCAGCCACATTAGGCTCTCTAACTTTGACCATATCCCAAGGTCCAGTCTTCTCTCTACACTCTTTCACTTGGTGACCCCATCGTTCATAATGAGCTTAATTATAATTATTAATTTTAATTATAAGGATTATAATTAAAATCAATTATTTTAATTAATATTTATTTTTAAATTAATTATAACTAATTATCAATTATAAGGATCGCTTCCATACCTATGTATCCAGTCCTAATCTCTTTCCTAAATTCTAGTCTCTTGTCCAAGGGAGAACTCATTATCTTCCCCTAAAACTAACTCCTTTTGCAAATGTTCCTAAGGCTGTCAAAAACACTATCCTTCAAGTATTCCATTTTCTCATCACCAGTTTGATGCTCATCTTATTCTGTCTCACTCCATATGTTCAATCAGTTCCAAAAAGTTCTTGTTCCTCCTTCTCCAACATTTTCGCACCCCATTTTCTCACTATTCAGCCACCTCCTTAGTTCACCCTCTTAGTAATACTTGCTTGTAATATTGAATTAGCCTTCTAATTGCCTTCCTTTCCTTTAACCTTTATTCAATCTATTCTCCATGAAACTGAAAAAAATAATTTTCATAAAATATATGAAGGAAATAAGCATATATTAAGTGCCTATTATATGCCAAGTACTGTGATAAGTACTGTACAAATTATTATCTCATTTGATCCTCACAACAACCCTGCAAGGTAGGTATTATTTTAATCTTCATCTTATCCCTATTAAGACTAAAGAAGACAGAAATTAAAGAGACTTATAGAGTCACACAGCTAGTCTTAGGTTGGATTTGAACACAGGTTTTCCTGACTCCATTTGCAGAGCTCTATCTCATTGCCCATCTGACCATGTTAGTAGACTCGTCAAAATCTCAAAGGTTTTTTACAGCCTCTAGGATCAGATGCAAACTCCTATGGTTGGCATTTAAAGCCCTTTAAAGGACAGGGTCCATCCTTACTATACGTTCAGTCTATCCTTGTACTTTATGGTTCAACCAAAGTGGTTTGCTTGTTCCTCACACAAAACTCTTAAGTCTCCCATCTCTATACTCTTTTTTGTAGTGGCAAAGAATTGCAAGCTGAGGGGATACTCATCAATTGGGGAATGGCTGAACATGCTGTGGTGTATGATTTTGATGGAATACAGTTGGGTTATAAGAAACAGCAAACAGGATACTCTCAGAAAAACTTAGAAAGAATTATATGAACTGATGCAAAGTGAACTCCTCTCCCAAAGAAAATCAATAGCTACTAAAACTGATGGTTTGGGAGACTTGTGTGGGTCGCTGGAAAATAAATGATTTGTCCAGGATCACATAGCCAGTATGTGTCACAAGCAACATTTGAATCTGTTTTCTTGACCCTGAGTGAGACCTGCTTTCTAGCCCCCTCAAATGCCCTTTCTAGCTCTAAATCTACGATCCTCTTATTCTATGACATTTTAACTTCTTACTAACTGAAATTTATGATTCAACCATTATACTGCTATGTATTATGTACCTGCTACATGCAAAGTGCTATAATAGTCACTGGAGGAAATGCAAGGATGATGATTTATCGTTGTTAAAATATAAAAAGGGAAAAGTAATTAAATTCATGGTTTATGAAGAAAGCATACCTTAAAAGTGAGGAATAAGAATTTTCAGCTCTCTCAGCTAAAACCCTTTCATTGCTCTTGGTCACTATTAAAGTATACCATCACAAATCTGCCTTGTCTCTCTTTGTTGTGGGGGTCAATTTTATGGTGTTTGCTTTCATCTACATATCCCTGAAAAGTCCAAACCCTGGTCAGCTCAGAGACTGCCTCACACAATTTCCAATCAGAGTTCCTTTACTAATAGGCGTTTGTTGAAAGAACCCAGAGGCTTGGTGGCCAGTCACTGCTTAGGGCAGGCCCTCAGTGAGAGAATAGCCTCAGTTTTTTATTTTAACAAAGTCTAGGTTAATTGCCTCTCAGAGCATAGTGGAAAACATTGTTAAGATTCAGACTCTACCTCATTATTTGGAAAAGCCTTTTTTAATCTATCATTATTTTGTATTCTGTGCACCTAGAGACTATTGGATGGATAAAACTATATTTTTTAAAGAGTAAATTTTTTAAAAGAGCCTATATGGATAGTTAATAAAATAATAGCTCTAGTCTACATGACTAGTCTTAAAGAATTCTGAATATATCTGATTGAAATTAGTCACCAAGAATGAATGAAATATATAATCATTACTAAAAGCTAGAATTTATATGAATTTTAAGGTTTGTCAAGTTCTTTGCATGTTAACATATTTGCTTCTAATAACAACTCCAAAAGGTACATGCTATTACTATCCCTCTCTTACAGGTAAGAAAACTGAGGCATAGCATCATGATGTGACTTGCTCAGGGTCATAAAGCTAGTAAGTATCTAAGTCAGTATTTGAACTCAAATCATCCAAGACCTGAACTCTATTCACCGATATATCTATATCTATGCCTATACCTATATCTATAGGTGGATAGATAGATAGATAGATAGATAGATAGATAGATAGATAGATGATAGACATACACAGACATATATATATGTGTGTGTGTGTGTGTGTGTGTGTGTGTACATATATACCCACATTGTGGGTACATATACACACATATACACATAAAACTAACTTTCATCCATATATCCCTGAAAAGTACAGAAACTGGCGTCAATAGATAGATAGACAGACAGATAGACAGATGGATAGGCAGAGATAGACAGATAGAGATAGATAGATAGATAGATAGATAGATAGATAGATAGATAGATAGATAGATGGATGGATGGATGGATGGATGGATGGATGATAGATAGATAGATAGATAGATAGATAGATAGATAGATAGATAGATAGATAGATAACTGGCCCTTGAAATGCTGATCATTGTGTTAGATAATCAGTCTGGGGACATACTGAGAGCATCAGTTGGAGGACATACAATATAGGTTGTGCCTCATGGGACCTTAAAGTCTAATAGAGTGATAAGATAGCAACAAAAATATCTTATAGTGCACAGCGGTACAAGATGAATTCATTAGGTGGTAAGAAGACAAAATGCCATATGATGTGTGAGGAAAGCAGTTTTTTAATCACCAAAGAAGAGCAGAAGAGGAACAAAAGGGGAATGTCAGGAAAGACTTCCAGGAAAAGGTGACATGAGTGGAGTTTTATTATTAGCCCAGCCTAGTGCCAATACTTATCAGCAGCTGCTGTTTCCCAACTAACTTCCTGCTGTGCACAAATAGGCACTGACTAAACACCATCCTCTAAAGAACAAAAAGAAAGCACATGTTCCACTTTTGACCACATATAAGGGAATGATTCAGAGGAAGATACGCACCCTCACACAAATGAACAGGTGGAGTCAATGTCCAAGGCCCTGGAGAAGGAGCTCCTTGGGATAAAGGGCTCCACAAACACCCATGAGACTTAACAAAAATTCTCTCTCTGCAATAACCTTTCCTACTGAGCTCTGAAAGTTACCTAATCAGAATACATCATTGGATAACTTCCCATTCCCTGCTGATACTGCTCCCGGCTAACTCTCACTGGTAAGGGAAGCCTCTGCTGAAAAACTCTGTTCCTGCTGGGCCATTAAGCAAGAAAACTTTCTGTCCCTAAGCCCTTGCTTACTTGAGTCATTCAGTCCAGGCTGTTTAAGATGATCTCTTGCCTACAGTGGTTTGGTGGCTTTGTCTCTAGGTCGTAGGACTGATTAAATCCTACCCCAAGTCTGTGCTTCCATGGACCCAGGGTATCTTCCTCTTGGCAGCCAGGAAACTACTATGCGGCTAACACCAGATTGGTCTCTGAATCTTTAGAAAGCCACTCTGTAAAACATAGCATGAAAAATGGGGAGTTCTTAAAGTCCCATTGGAATATTTGGGATAATTTGAACATCAACAAGACTTGGTTTTCTTTTAAGAAAACTCTAAATCCTACACAGGAGAATTCTCCAAATTGTTTTTGAATCTGTGGTGTTTTTTGGTAGGGCTGTGTGTGTGTGTGTGTGTGTGTGTGTGTGTGTGTGTGTGTGTGTGTATGAGTATATATGTATTTGTCCTTAATTTGAATAATATAACACAGTCAATGAGGGAAGTATAGTAGGTCACAATTGGAGTGACTTATAATACAAGTTATCCTCATTTTATGGATGAGAAACTGATGCTCAGAAGGCTAAAGTGATTGTTCAATGGTCACACAGCTAGTAAGGGTCAAAGGTGGATGTGAAGCTAAGTAGTGTTCCTCAGTCCAAGTTCAGTTTTCTTGAGAATAGAAGAATGAAGGTGGTGGTGGGCAGAGAGGAGTGGACCTGCATGATAAACTATCTTCAAATATTTGAAGGGTTTCCATGTTGATGTTGAGGAAGAATTGGGCTTGTTCCATTTGACCCCAGACAGACCCAAGAGCAATGGGTGGGAATTGCAGAAAACTCATTCAGCTTGATGTCAGGAGAAACTTACTAAGAGTTGTCCCAAGTTAGAAAGTGATGCCTAAAGGAATGGTAGGTTTCTGAGCTTTGGAGATCTTTAAACAGAGACAGGATGATCACATGTCAGATGTGTCAAAATGGGGATTCGTTCTACATGTGAGCTGAGCTAAAGGCTGCTGGGGTCCCTTCCATCTTAGATTCTATGATTCTAATTCTCTAAGGATGGGGTTCTTCAACCTTATCGCTTACTGTGGATCCCTTTGGTAGCCTGGTGAAAGTGATGGACCCCTTCTCAGTGTGATCTTTCTAAATACATGAGATAAAATACATAAGATAACAAAGGAAATCAATTAGATTGAAATAAAGATGTATTTTTTTCCTCTCCAGATTCACAGATGAAAAAGTTATCCGTATCCCAGGTTAAGAACTTCTGCTCTAAGATTCTAATCTGGCTAAGGAGAAAACTCATAACTGAGAAACAATCAAAGAAAAATGATGATGGCAAAAACAATAATTACTTTCATACAGTACTTGAAGGTTAAAAGGGCTGTCCTCCCAACAACTCTCTGAGGTAGGCAGAATGCAAGAAATTTAAGTACAAAGACATCAGTTGACTTGCCCAAGGTCCCATAGCTTAGAAATGCTGGAACTGTGATATAACATAGAATCAGGTTTTTATTTGCAAGGAAAGAAGGAAGGCAACAAAAAGTAAAGATTGCAAGTTTATTCTGCTTAGTCCTGAGGGGAGGAGAAAGTTAGACCAGGATCAGTATTTAGTGGTAACAGAGAAGAGATATAATTAGGGGTTTCCTGGTTAAGTATGGAGTGTAGAAGGCCTCTAAGATTATGGAAAGAGTCCAAATAGTTCAGGGAAAATATCCAGGATATTTAAGAGAACGTAGATCAGGAGAAAGAGCCAATAAAAGGCAGCCTCATTAGAGAGATCACATCCCTAGAGGACAGGTCCCCCAGAAGTGGCTGCTGCAGTTGGCAATACATCCAGAAGGGGGATCCATAGGTGACTTTGAGGACAACAAAGAAGAGACAGTGATCAATTGTCACTGTTTCTCCCACTTTCTATATTTTCTAGAGACCATCAACTATTCCAGAACACTTTACACGAGGAGCCTGAAACAGTCAGTCAGTAGCGTGCCAGTGGCAGCTATGTGGTGGAGTGGGTAGGATCTGAACTTGGAGTTAGGAAGACCTGAGTTCAAATTCTGTATCAAATATGTATTAACTGTGGGACCTAGAGTAGGGTGCTTTACGTTTCTGAGCCTCAGTTTCCTAATCTATAAAACAGGGATAATAATTATACCTATCTCCTGGGAGTGTTGTAAGGATCAAATGAGATGATGCATGCAAAGTACTTTGGAAAACTTTAAAGTTAATGCTAGCTATTTTCATCATTATTGTTTCCTTCTATAAGTTGTTCCACAGCTTACAGCTCTCATTATCATCCTAGGCACTACCCTGGCTATTGCCCAAAGCGCTATCCCTTAATGACACTGTTGAGTGATTTGTTACTGACCCCCAACTCAGGGTGATTTGTAGCTCACCTTAAACCTCTTTTCTTCTCCTTAATGCAGGGTGGATGATCACACCCTAAGTCTCCAGGGCTTGGCAGACCTTTATAATTATTCCATTCATTTTCATGAGGCCCTGGGGTTCATTGTGAAAATTATGCACACAAACAAAACAACTTTGTCCTCCATCCCTAAATTGTGACTTACATAAGAGTTTGGGTCATATCTCCATATCAGAATTCCAGCTTTGTAGAAGTTCGGCTGGGATTTGTGAAGACCAATTCTACTTTTACTGATTATATATATGTGGGAATTATGCAGGGCTTCTGTGGGTGGTCTGGGTGCCATGACAACTCTGCTAATGCTTAGAAACACAAGATTGCTAAGAAAACCAACCAAAAAAAAAAATCCATGCTGTGTTTTAATCTTCAAAAATAATCAGTTCCTTTCTCAGCTGAGTAATGCATTGCACAAAGGAGAACCAGATACTTCCTGCTCTCAATTTTTTGAATAAACAATTGGATTACTTTGAAAAAATGGCCAGCATTTTATACCATCTACCACAACAAATTTCAAATGGAAATATGACCTAAATATGAAAGGTCACATCATAACAAATAAAATAGATGGAAGTGTCTTTCAAAACTAGACACGAGAGAATTCTTGACCCAACAAGGAACAAAAGAGATCACAAATCAAAGATGATTTTGCCTGAAAGAAATTGAAAAACTTTTGCACAAAATTAATATAGCTCAGATAAAAGGGCAACTATTGACTGAGAAAAAAGAATTCGCATCAGAAATTGCAGATAAAAATGTGAAACCCAAGATACATAGGAAATTAAGACAAATACATAAGATCAAGAGTCATTCCCCAATCTATGTGGTTAAAGAATCTGACAAATAGTTCTTGATAGAATTATAAACTTTTAACAACTGTATGCAAAACTGTTGTAAATTACTAATGATAAAAAATGTAAATTAAAATAAGACTGAGGTTTGAACTCACATTCATCAAATTAGCGAAGATGATCATAAGTGGAAAATAGTTGATATTAGAGGGATATTAGAAAGATTGCACAATAAGACACTGTTGGGGAAACTAAACTGGTAAAGCCAATTTAGGAAACAATTTAGAATTATGATTTTAAATATGAAAAAATATTCAGACCTTTTGGCCCAGAGACTTCTTTGTTAGGAATATATTTCAATGAATTTTAAGAACAAAACAAACAGAAAGACCCCATACACATCAAAATACTATTAGCAACACTTTGTGATAGCAAGAACTGAAAACAAGATGGATGGCCATAGATTGGAGAATGTATTAACAAATTGTGGGGCATGAATGTAATGTAATATTATTTCACGCCAGGAAATGATGACTATGAAGGAGTCCGAGAAAAATAGAAAGACACAAGTAAAGAGATCCAGGGAATACGTACACACACAGAATATGTGTTTGTATGTCATATATATGTGTGTATGTATATATACACACACATAAGCACATATATATATATGCATATATAAATATACAGGTGGCACAGTGGGTAGATTGGCAGGCTTGGATTCAGGAAGACTCATCTTTCTGAGTTCAAATCTAGCCTCAGAGACTTACTAGCTGTGTGACCCTGGGCAAGTCACTTAACCCTACTTGTCTCAGTTTCCTCATCATAAAATGAGCTGGAGAAGGAAATGGCAAACTACTCCAGTATCTTTGCCAAGAAAACCTCAACTGAAAATGACTCAATAAGAACTATAATAAGAAATGCAAACACACATATATATACACATGCACACACACACACTACAACAATATAATTGGAAAGAAAAAATTATAAAGAAACCACTTAATATTGTATAATTATAATACCCAAGCTTGGGCTCAGAGAATAAATGAAGAAAAAATATATGTGTATATGTTCCTTGCTTTATTGCAGAGGTGCAGGACTATGAATGTGGAATGTTGCACGTATTCTCTTTGTGTTCACGTGGTATTTGGTTTGGCAGAGCTAATTTTTTCTTCTTAGTCTTTGATACAAATGAAGGCACACATGGCAGGAGAAGGAGGGATATAATCAGAAATCAATGTGTAAAACAAACAAAATTATTACTAAAAGGTATGCTGGAGAGAGGAAGAGGAAAAAGGATATTTAATAGGAATTCACGAGCATATAGAAAAATTGCTCTTTTTCCTGCTGGCTCCTCTTTCTCTTAGTTACCCTTTAAAGATCTGTTCCCTGAGGGATTTGTCCCAGGACTACTTCTCTGTTCTCCCTACATTCTATCTCTTTATTACTTCATTTACTCCCACTGCTATACCTACTTCTTCTGTGCATATCACGGCTAGAACTCTATCTTCATCTCTAATTTCACTTTCGAACTTCACATTTACATCTCCATCTGCCACCAGGACAGCTTCCACTGGGTGACCCATTAGCACATCAAAATCAACATGGTAATAGAAACATTGATTTTCTTCTCCTTTGGAATTCATTATGCCTATCATTCACCAACTTTCCAAGTTCAAAACATTATAACTACTTTTAACTTTTTCCTCTCCCTCTTGTCTAGTCAGACATTAAGTCCTACTTACTTCCCATCCACAAAATCTCCCATATCTATCCTCTTCTCTCTATTCCTACTGTCCTCAACTGTCTAGTAGAGGCACTCATTACTCTCTGGGATGACAGAGTAGGCAAAGCATGACACTTCAGGTCAAGAGGACCTGAATTTGATTCCAGGTTCAGATGTATCACCTTAGGCAAGTCACTTAACTTCTCTCTGCCTCAGTTTTCTCATGTAAAATAGGAATAATAGCACACACTTCATAGGGTTGTTGTGGGGATAAAATAATTTAATAATGTATATATTATTATATAATAAATACATATATATGTATGTAAAATGCTTCACAAAACTTGAAGCACCGTGTAAGTTCCACTTGTTATCATTTTTAATTATGCTTCCTAAAAGACCTTTCTATTTGCATTCTCACTCCTCCCCTC
>NC_092873.1:271698953-271803953 GCF_028372415.1 Notamacropus eugenii
CTTGCTTATTACTTCTGGTGGAGAACAAAAGTCTCTGTCTATGCAGGACACAGCCTTATTGTGGGATGTTCTGTCAAGATAAGCATTAAAAGAAAAAGAAAAAAAAACCTCTGGATTTCACAGAATGTCCTTCAAAATAGACAATTTCCTTCAGGCTAGTGGCAGAATGCACCCAGAGATTATGTCTTTTATAGGAAGAACCAGAAGATTTGAAGGTCCTCAATGAATAAGAAAATAATGATTACATATTCATATAGCTCTTTTATATAACATATTTTTGTAACCCTTTTAGATTTGCAAAGTGCTTTGCATACATTTTCTCATTTGATTCTCATGACAACCTTATGAAGTAAGTTATCCTCATTTTACAGATGGGAAAACTGAGACCAAGTAGCTATGTAATTTGTCCTGGGTCACACAACTGGTAAAAGTCTTAGGAGTACACCATTCTCCTTGGTAGAATAGATGCCCCCTGCAAATTGAGAATTCAGAGACTGAGCATCAAGAATAAGCCAACATACTTCGAATAAAAGAAAAATAATTGGTTGCCTCTAAAATTGGAAAATATTGACAGGATTTCTCAGAATGGTTTTAAATCCTGTATTCTTTTATTTTACCATAAAAAACATGAATTTGTAGAATGCAAGCATCTTAAGGGTAGGAACTGTCTCACTTTAAAAAAAAACAAAACCTGTCTTCCCAGAATATGAATGGAACATAATAGCCATTTAATAAGCACATGTAGAACTGAACTGACCATGATGGGGAGAATGTGGTCCTCCAGTTTGATTGTTACATCTGTCTTCCTCCTGCTCTTTGATGCTATTGTGGCCCAAATGCATGGAATGTAGGGTGGTATAAGAGATTCAGTGTTGGCCTTGGAATCAAAATGCATTGATTCAAATCCTGCCTCAGAAACTGAAGTGTTTGCCTTTGGGAGTGAGTCTCTGAGTGAGTTGTCTCTTCCTTAAAATGAGGACAATAGTATCCCAATGTGAGTCATTCTTAGAGAATCAGTTTCAGACCCATACTGGCTAAATGACTCTGGACAAGTCACTTAACCTCTCAGTGTCCCAGGTCTACCTCTCTATAATGCCAGTCCAATGCCTACCCAAAACCTGCTGTGTGCAGAGCACCATACTGGGCCAAGACTGAAAGTTATAGGCCAGGTGTCAGCCAGTATTGGTGTCTTTCTAGTCTCCCAATACCAATGTTATTTAGCCATTCAGCCTCAGTTTCCTCATCTATAAAATGAGAACAATAAAAGCACCTGTTCCACAGGATATTGTGAGGATTAAGTGAAATAACATTTACAATGCACTTGCAGACCTTAAATTGATGTATAAATGCTAGTTAGTATTCTGGGCTTTTCATAACCTATGTCCCCCTACCGCCCACACATGGACTCATTTCCAGCCTTCTTATCCTTTACTTTTCCCCTCCACCCACACTGCCATCCAATGATCCTGACCTCTTTGAACAAGACACCCCCTCTCCCAATTCTGGGCTTTTTATCTAGCTATCCCTCATGCCTGAAATTGTTCTCTCTCCTCATCCCCTCCTCTCACCTTCCAGGGCTTCCTTCAAGTCCCAGCTAAAATTCCACCTGCTGCAGGAAGCCTTTTCTGATCCCCCTTGAGTCCCAATTCAAATGAAATCAAATGAGATCATGTTTATAAAGAATTTAGCACAGTCCTTGGCACAGAGTAGGTCCTTAATAAATACTTATTCCCTTTCCCTTTGTTGATTATTTCTAGTTGATCACGTCTCTATCTTGTTTGTACGTAGTGATTTGCATGTTGTTTGCCCCATGCTCCTTGAGGAGAGAGACTGTTTTTTTTTTTTCCTTTCTTTGTATCCCCAGAGCATAGCACAGTGCCTGGATCACAGTAGGAACTTAATGAATGATTATTGACTGCCTAATTGACCACTCGATTTTCATAGGTGATTCCCAACTGTACCTATGTGCAGCCCTACTAATGCTTTCACGTTGTCACACTAAATCTTAAAAAAGTGGAGGGGGGGGACTCTGGGAGAAAAAATATTTTCCTTATCCATTTTATTCACATTTTTCTGCTGATATAACCAGGCCAGGCTATTTCTTCCCTAGCATTCCTCAGTGATATTCCCTTCCCAGAGTTCCAGCTTCCTGTGTTCTGAAATACTGGGCTGGAAGGATCAGTTCATTTCAAATCTCTCCTCATGACCAGAATAATAGAATTTTGGAGATAAAAGGCATCTTAGAAATAATATATTTCAGCCCCTCTCCTCTTGCTTTATAGGGAAGGAAACATTAGATGAGAAAGAACATTTCCTTTGGAGTCAGAGGGAGCTGAGTTCACATTGTGCTTCTGATCCATAGTACCTATAGATTGTGGTCATCTTTTTGAGCTGGGCTTAAAATAAGGGAGTAGAATTAAGTTATCTCTGAGGTTTCTTCTTATTCTAAATTTTCAGATATAGGATTTTATGAAACTGAGGCTCAGAGAGATGGCTTGTCCAGCTTGTACAGCTAATTAGTATCCTATCTGAACTAGATGGAGAGATATGTAACCTACCTTTTAAAATATTTGGGGAAGAAGACCTTAGTACCTCCTTTTGAAACAAATTTCAATATTTATCAACCTTATCAAGAAGCTCTCCTGACTCCAGTAGTGACTTTGAGCTTTGTTTTATACTGATTAAAGATGGGGGAGGCAGTTTATCGAATACCCTTTCATGAACTTTTTAAGTAAAAATCTCATGACGTGGTCGGTCCTCTTCAAGAACTAAGGATGAATAAACCAATCAGTCAATGATAATAATAAAAATAGCTAATATTTATAGAGTATTTTGGGTTCTTAAAGAAAAGTGCTTTACAAATATTATCTTATTTGATCCTTACAACAATTGGAGCTAGGCATAATTATTCCCATTTTACAGATGAGGAAACAAAGCCTGAGTTCTCTCTTGCCTGCCATCACAGGGCTAGTAAATGTCTGAGGGACTTGAAATTTAGGTCTGTCTTTTTTTCAACAGAGGAAATTCTCCAACTGTTTTCCCCCATATAATAGAGTACAATTTTATATACTTTATGACTTGTGAGGGGTATGTCAGGGACTCTGGATTCTCTGAGCAAGAAGGCTAGCTTGGTGAGTAGGAATTAGCCTAAAAGATCAGGGCTAGTCAAAGGAAGGTAGACTTTGGTGCTTCTCATTCTCTGGGTAATTTATTTTGCTTGCACTGCTATATAGATCTTGATAGAAAGAAACCCAATTTGACCTGCTTGTTAATTGACTTTTTGTCAATAACTCATTCAGCATTCACTTATTAATACCTTATGCAGAGTATTAGGTACTGAGACCAGGGGGAATGAGTGATTTTTAAAAATAGCTTAAATAAGACTCATTCCTGCTAGAGGTATTGGCTTATAGAATACAAATAGCTTTACTCCGTGATATTGTGGGGCAGCTAAGTGGCCCAATGGATAGAGCACTGGGCCTGGAATCAGGAAGACGTCTTTATGAGTTCAAATTCAGCCTCAAACGCTTAACTAGCTGTGGGACTCTAGGCAAGTCACTTAATGCTATTTATCTCAGTTCCTCATCTATAAAATGAACTGAAGAAGGAAATGACTAAACCATTCCAGTATCTTTGCCAGGAAAATCCCCAATGGGGGTCACAAAGAGTTGGATACAATTGAAACGACTCAATAACAACAACAAAACATGATATTACATAAATGTATTAGAGCGTTGCCAAAGAGGTCTGAGGGGAAAGATTATTCTTGACTGGGAAGATGTCATATAAAAGATGGATAAAAATACAGTCATCAAAGAGGAGAGAGGGCATTTCAGGTCTCAGTGTGTAGTCATGACATTAATCCTATAACAATTGCTTGGCTTTGAGGAAGGGACTCTTCTAGAAAGATGCAATAGTTTTTGATCTTTTGTAGTTGGACCAGGTGGATTGGGGTGGGAGGTGGGGGGTGCTTTGAATTATGAAGCAAATAATTCCTCTAGTTACACTATTGCCAGGCAGGAACACCTGCAATATGATATCAATCACACATCTAGCTGTCCATTTGCTGTAAAATTAAAGCGGCTATTAAAATAATAGCTTGATTTGTTCACTGCATGCTGCAAGAGGTGGATGAACACAAAGATAATACACCTGTAGCAAGATTTGAAAGAAATAAGAGTACTGGGTACTTCGGCTGACTCTAGACTTGACTTGCAGTTATCAATTGTAGGATAACAGCAGGGAGAGCTGGAAGGAACCTTACAGACCATTCAGTGCAACCCTCTCATTTTATACGTGTGGAAGCTGAGACCCAGAGAGCTTAAGTGATTTTCTCAATGTGACACAGGGAGTAAATAGCAGAGATAGAGATTCAAACCCAGGTCCCCTGACTCCACATTCAGAGATCTTTAATCAATGCTTCTGGGAATCTTGGTGGTGTTTTTCTTTCAAGAAACTTTCCCATTTGTCTCATCTATAGACCTCTTAGGTGATGATAGGCTGCCATGGAATTTGGCCTGTGCTAGGCCTCTGCTGCTAGCTTTAGCATCAGATGTCCTCCAGGTGTCTTGTCAGAGCGGAGGCCTCACCATGGCCTGGAAGCTCCGTTAATGTCATTTACCTGAACATGGCTCATGTCACATGGCAGCTTGGCGTTGCTGATGAATACAGAGGAGCTCAACTCCAGTTGCTAGTTTCTTAAGCACTTCCAGCCACAAAATAACATCATATATCTTCTCAGAAGAACGTTCTCCCAAAAGGATGTTTTAGTTGCTATAGTGTCATAAAAGACAACTAGATCATGCAATGGATAGAGCTCTAGGCCTGAAGTCAATCTCAGATATTTACCAGCTGTGTGACCTTGAGTAAGTCATTTAATCTCTGCATGCCTCAGTTTCCTCATCTGTAAAGGGGGGTGATAATAGTGTGTACCTCCCAATGTTGTTATGAATATGAAATGAGATAATATTTGTAAACGAGTTTTGCAAATGTTAATCGATACAGAAATGTTAGCTATTAGCAGTTATATGAGTTTAAGCACCATTTTCTTCTGTAAGCCTTTTCTGATCCCACAAGCTAGGAGGGATTCCTCCCTCATCTGATCTCTTTACTTGAACCTCACTTACTCATTTATCTGATCTTGCCTTTAAGTAGTTATATGTGGTCAAGTGCTGGTGAGGAGTATTGTGCAGGGGAGGAAAGAGTATAGATTATAAAATGTACTATACTTATATTTTAAAATTATATGAAATTGTATAATTGTATACAATATATTTAAATATATTAATATATAATTATAATGTAATTTATATAATTTTATTGTAAAATACACTAGGTTATAATTAAAAATTTTAAAGTAAGGGACTAATTTTGTTGTGTAGTTATTTTCAGTCATATCTGACTTTTCGTGACCCCTTTTGAGGTTTTCTTACCAAAAATACTGGAACTCTAGCTCATTTTACAGATGAGGAAACTGAGTCAAACAGGGTTAAACTGCTTTCTCAGGGTCACACCACTGGTAAGTGTCTGAGACTGGATTTGAACTCAGAAAGATGAGTCTTCCTGACTTGCTGTCCATGGGAGACTAATTAATCTTCTACCTGAAGGACTATCATTTGGAAGACATTTCACTTATTCTGACTCTCTCCAACAGGTAAAACTAGAGGCCAGTGGGTAAAAGTTTAAGAGGCATGTTTTGATTCAATGTAAGACAAGTTTCCTCACAATTAGAGCAGTTCAAAATTGGAATGGACTGCCTTGGAGAAAAAAAGTTTTCATCACTAGGGTTTCTATAGTTAGATGGCACAGTGGATAAAACACAGTGCTTGGGGTTAAGAATTCAAATCAATTCTTAGATATTAACCAGTTGTGTGACCTTGGGCAGGTCACTTAACCTCTGCCTCAGTCTCCTCAACTACAAAATGGAGATAATAATACCACCTATCCCCACAGACTTGTTGTGAGGATCAAAAGATAATATTTGTAAAATGTTTAGCACAGTGCCTGGCACTAAGAAGGCACTTTTAACAAATGTTTATTCCCTTCCCTTCTATTAGAAGCTGGATGATCACTTGTCATGGATGGTTTAAAGGAAACTCTTCTTTGAGTATGAGTTAGGTTAGATGACTTCTGAGGTCATTTGCATTCTCAGATCCTGTGGTCTGTATTTATCTCTGTAATTCCCGTAGCACCTGACACAACGTGCTGCTTATCATACTGTAGTCAGAGGGAAGAAATGTCCTTGAGAAACTGGAAATTGTTTCTGCAACTGAATCTGAAGATCTTCTTTCTTAAGAGATGTCTCTTGCCTATCTTGTCCTCTCCCTCCACTATCCCTTTCCCTTTCTTTTCCCCTCCCCCTCTCTCTTCCCTCCTTTCTTCTTCCTTCCTCTTCTCTCTCCTCTGTCCCTTTCTTCTCCCTTCCTTTCCTCTCTCCTTTCTTTACTTCCTCTCCCCTCTCTCTCCCTTTCTTCCCTTCTCTCCTTTCCTCTCATCTCCTTCTTCTTGTACTACCTTTCCCTTCTACCTTCCCCTCATTTTCCCTCCACTTCCTTTTTTCCTCTCCTTACTTCACTCTCTTCTCTTCTCCTCCCAAGACTTCACCAGTTGAGTATAAATTCCTTAAAGACCTCCCCCAACATCCTGGGCTCCATCCTTTAAACAATCCAGCCCAGACTTGTTAAGCCCTCATCATGTCTATGGTAGCTAGGTGGCTCAGTGAATAAAGTACTGGACCTCCATTCAGCAAGACCTGAATTCAAATTCAGCCTCAGTCACTTAATAGCCATATGACCATGGGGAGGTCATTTAATCTCTGTTTGCTTTAATTCCCTGGAAAAGAAAATGGCAAACCACTCCAGTGTCCCTGCCAAGAAAACCCTACTGGTCCATGTAGTCATGAAGAGTCAGACATGACTGAATGATTGAACAATAACAAGAAATGTCTGGTGCATAGTTGGGAACTAAACAGAGAGAACAGAACAGCATCTGAACAGCAATGGCTCTGCAGCCCTACCAAACCCTTGATGGTCTCCAACAATGGAGAAGCAGTTTTGAATCCAGAAGGTCTTCAAAGGTAGAAAATGTTTGTTTGCTTAATGCCTCACAGTCACACCAACTCCAAGCAGAGAAAGGGCAGAGCTCAAAGAAATGTGAACAGTACAACACAGTTGTGCTGATTGTACACGAGTTACTTAAGGCATCCACCAAGGCAGGATGTCAGTTGAAGATGCAGAAACTCTGGATCTAGAACTCATGACATAAGGACAGAGAGTGAGAATCCAATGGACACAGGTCCTTGTTTCTTCAATCCCTGGATTCTTCTGGTGAAGAAGAGACTTTCCCACATTGTACACACTTACAATCACATTGTACGATGACTAACTTTGATAGACTTGGCTCTTCTCAGCAATGCAAGGTTCCCAGACAACTCCAAAGGCTCATGATGGAAAATGCTATCCATATCCAGAGAAAGAATTACCAAGTCTGAATGTAGATCCAAGCATACTATTTGCTCTTTCTCGTTTTTGTTTTGTTTCTTCTTTCTCGTGGTTCATTCCATTGGTTATAATTCTTCTTTACAACATGACTAATATGAAAATGTTTACTATGAATGCATATGCAGAACCTATATGAAATTGCATGCCATCTTGGGAAGGAGAGAAGGGAGGGCGGGGGTGAAAATTTAAAACTCAAAAGTATGAGGAAACGAATATTTTAAACTCTAAATAAATAAATTTATCTTAAGAAGAAGAAAAAGCTCTCCCACAGCTGGTGATTTTCTCATTCTTTTCATTCTGCACTGGCAAAGACATCTAACTTCTTGCCACAGCTTTCTTATCCCTTGTGGAACGAAGCAAGTGACTCCATTGTCTAGTGCTGGCAAGAAGTCTCCTGCCATAGGGCCATAGTGGTATCCTTCTCTGGCATGAATCATGGACCCTTCTTCTACAGCTGTGTTCTGCTACTTTCTATGACCAACATTTAATGTGTGCATTAATGAGGGGCAGAGAGAAGAGACGGAGAACTCCAATTGAGTTCCAGTCTCTGTTGTTTGGATATCCCTTAGGTGCATTCCCTAACATCCCTCTTAGACCAACTGCCTGTACGTGCAGGGTCTAATTGATATTTCACACCTTTCCTGGGCAACTGATAGTTCCATGCACTTCTCTAGGTTTGCGAATGACTAAGTCATTCACTGGTTGACTCGTGCCATAAAAGTGATTCATAGAAACCCATGTTATAGTCTTACATTATTCCAGCATTTCACACACACAATAATAACATGATTTCTACCTACTACAGATGATCACTTCATGATAGGTCTTCACTAAATATTGTTTGAAATAATGATTGAGTATCATTCAGTCTTCCAAGTCTTATCCTTCATTCACAATGACTAAATCTCTAGCATTCAGTAAGGCTTTCGGGACTGCAACAAGAGTGACATAGTAGATAAAGCTCTGCATCTGGCATCAGAAAGAACTGAGATCAAATTCAGATTCAGATATTTACTAACTTCATGACCCTGGACAAGTGATTTAACTCTCTCAGCCTCAGTTTTCTCATCTGTAAAATAGGGATGAGGATGAGGATGATAGCAAGGATAATAATCACACCTATCTAATAAAGATATTGTGGGGATCACATGAGATAATATTGGTAAAGCACTGTGCAAGCCTTAAAGTGCTGCATAAATGCTATTGTTTTTGTCATCATTCATTACCTAAGGAAGTTCTTTATTTAGGACTTATCTTAAAGGGGTGCAGCAGCAAGTACCTTGGCATGTGCAAAAGGGCCTGTGGCTTAGGTTCTTAGATCTGCTTTTCTAAAAGGAAAGTCATTTCTGAGAGGTCAACCATCTTCTTTAATCACATATACCAACAGAGAAAATACAAGTAGAGAAATTAAGACCAGCAGATAGGGCTTCTGTCTGACCATAAGCAATACATACATCACTGATCCACAGATACATCCAACTGGCTGATCATTACATAAATATATACATAGTTACCAGAAAATGGGGCAGCTAGGTAGTGCAGTGGATAGAGCACCAGTGCAGGAGTCAGGAGGACCTGAGTTCAAATCTCACCTCAGACACTTGACACTCACTAGCTGTGTGACCTTGGGCAAGTCACTTAACCCCAATTGCTTCATCCTGGGTCATTTCCAATCATCCTGATGAATATCTGGTCTCTGGATTCAGATGGCTCTGGAGGAGAAGTGAGGCTAGTGACCTGCACAGCCCTCCCTTCCACAAAACAAAGTCAAGTGCAAGTCAAGTCATCATTTCTCTGATGGCATGGTCTTCTTCGGCAACGAAGGACGAACACACACAGTTACCAGAGAGAAAGAGACCAGTATCTAGGTTTTCAAAGTGGAGGGGCTTCTTAACGGCTACCCAGAGTCTCATTGGCACATGAACCTTCTTCCAGTCCCCTAAAAGTAAAACCTCACCTCCGAGTGTATATATACTTTTCAGAGCTCAAGGGCAGGAGGCTCCTGACTCTGTGCTTTATCAGCAATTAACCAAAGGTAGGCCTTCCTGCAAAACAAGCTTCTCCAATTCTGAGGCCCATTAATGGTTGAGAAAGACCTTTCATTAACATAAATCTTCTTAATATTACAAGGGGTTATGTGTTTTCCCCCATTCCTAACCTTATAAACAGCTTTTTAATGGAACAATTGAAGTTTGTATACTAATTTCCCCAAATTATCAAAAATGTCACAATTCAGTTAGATTTTCAATATTTTAGTTAGCTAGTCAGTTTGCATTTATTAAGCATCTACTATGTGCCAGGCACAGTGCTAAATACTAAGAATACCAAAAAAAGACAAAGAGCAGTCTCTACTCTTAAGCAGTTCACAGTCTAATAGGGGAGGTAACATCCAAACAACTGTGTACATACAAGACATACTCAGGCAAATTGGAGATACTCAGTAAAGGAAAGCCATTATTATTAAGGGGAATTGGAAAAGGCATCTTGTAGCAGACAGGATTTTAGCTGGGACTCTTCAGTAGTTCTGGTGTTATTTTCCAATTTATGGGTTATATAGACCCCTTGATCTACTTCCTTGACCTTCTCTCTGCCCGTCTCTTGTCAATTTTAGTGTTTTCAATTGCCTCATCAAAAGATGGCCTGGGGCAAATAGCCTACTACATGCAAACAAATCCATTTGCCAACTTCTTCAACATTTCTGTCAAAGGTGAATAAAGTTAGCAAAAGTGAAATTCAGGGTTATTTGTGCAGTGTGGCTGACACTTACTTTCCCCAGCAATTGGTGGTTGACTTATTTGGCAAAGATATTTTAATTCTTTTAAATACAAATAATAGGCAGCATATCATAATGAATGAGGGCTGGCCCCAAAGCCCGGAGATTTGGGGTTATAGTCCTATCTCTGAAATATGAGATTTGTGATCCTGGGCAAGTCACCTGATTTCTCAGAACTCTAGGCCAGCACGTGGTCACACATCACTCCTGACTATTGCCCAAAGCTGTTTAAAATGTAATTGGGAAATAATATTTAGCAAAATAGATTAAAATATAATAGAACATAAATAGGAATATGTATTTTTCTAAATTAATATGCAGCCTGCAAGAATTTTTACGTACGGTTAAGTGGCCATCATTTCTATTTGCGGTTGACACTACTGCCATAGGCAGCTTTAGACTCTAAATTGCAGAAAAGGTGTCTGTTTGCACTGGTAGAAGGTGTTTCATTTGAAAGTCTTATGAATAGATGAAATCATAGGTCTCCTTATCCCCTTAAATAACAATACCAACTCCTCCACAAAAATTTAATTTTTACTAATTCCAAGGGCTCAGAGTTATAATGGATTCCTCTTTTACCAAGTTGTTCTCATATTACATATTTGAAGTTAAAATTTTAACAATGTAGACCACAGCTAAGCACATAATAATTTTATTTTATTTTAGTTAAGAAAGGAAGTATGGTATGGTGAACAGATTACTAGACTTGGAAGGGAAAAAATTGTGGATTCAAGTATTAGCTTTACCACTTACTAGCTGTGTGATCAAGTTATTTCATCTTTCTGTGCCTCAGTTTTCTCATCTGTAAAATGAGAGATTGGACCAGACTTGTGAGATCCCTTCCACCTCCAGTATTCTGTGATTCTGTAAAATAAAAATCTGCTGAGGAGGGTTTACCAGAGTGTGGTATAATATTATTTAATCCAGTCCTATTATTTGGAGAAGAAAATAGCAAAATACTCCAGTATCTTTGCTAAGAAAATCCCAAATGGGGTCACGAAGTGTTAGACACAACTGAACAACAACTTAGTATTCAGTGTGGTTTATAAACAATTTATGTAATGGGGACTACCACAATCCCTTCCTTGTTCTATGTGAGTTCATATATATGTACATCATTAGCTTTCTTTTTTTGTGTATCCTCAGTAACTAATACAATGTCTGGCACATAGTAGGTACTTAATAAGTGTTTATTGAACTGAATTGTGGTTATATGTTTACATAGACATAAGTGTTTATATGTATACAGAAATTAGAAATCTACATATACCTACAGACACATACATACATACATGTGTTTATACATAGACATATGCACACACGCACACATATACACACTATACACACACACACACACTTAAATACAGACCAAAGTCATGAAATATTTACTGTGGCTGTCCATATAAACCATGGGAGAATGGTTGAAGGAATCCCACCTTGGTGTCTTAGCTATTGAAGTTCTCAGATGTTATATACCGTGTATAAACATGCAGAAGAAGGTTCTCTACATTCTGTACTGCTCAGAATATCTTAACGCACTAATGTAACTCTTCTCAGGTGACTCTAAGGAGATAAGGATGCACCATCCTATCTTCCAACCTGATGTTAGCATATTTGTGGTTGCTGATGTTCAGTTGTGTACAATTTTTCAAGACTCATTTCTTGGTAAAGACACTGGACTGGTTTGCCATTTCCTTCTCCAGCTCATTTTACAGATGAGAAACTGAGGCAAATAGGATTTAATGGCTTGCCCAATGTCGCACAACTAATAAGTGCCTGATGCTAGATTTGAATTTAGGAAGATGAGTCTTCCTGACTCCAGGCATAACACTCTATCTACTGTGCCATCTAGCTGCTCATGCTAGTATATGGGAAATCTAAATTCATGAAAATACATACAAAAATAATAACATGCCAGTCAAGAAAATAGGCTTATTGAGGCAACTGATACTGTTGCCATTTCTGCCACGTCCATCTCCATATTTGTAGATTTCTTTCTCTCTCACTTGCACAGGGTTTAAGGTACAATGAAAAAGTAGACTGGTTTGGGAGTCCACCAGTTCCAGTTTTAGTCCTTGCTCTGCCTCAAACTAGCTGTGTAACTTTTGGGAATCTACTGAAACTGTCTAGCCACTTTAGCTTCAAATTGCCATCATGATATAGTGCTGGGTTGTGAGGCAGAGGACCTTAGCTCAAATCCTAGTTTTTACCCATTACAAAGGTGACCCAATACCTGTGTGACATTGGGTAATTCACTAAACTTTTGTTTAGGTTCTCCTTTTCTTCATCTGTAAAGTGGGATGGTTGGACTAAAGCAGGGTTTCTTAAACTTTTTTACACTCCAGACTCTTTTCTGTGTTTTGGCAGAGTTAATTGGAGTTGCATGGCCTGAGGGCACGCACAGTGCAGAAGCTCACTTGTTTTGTGTTCCCAACCAAGGTCGCAGTAAAGTTGTGCAAGGCAACATGGACAACTGCTGACAGAAACATCTCGGATTCATTAAGCATTTGATTTTTAATTGATTAATTTAATTAATTTTAATTAATTAATCATTGAGCATTTAGAAATCTTTTACTGTTGCCAAATTTTTCACCATCTCGTGGGGCAGTGATCCATAGTTTAAGAAGGGCTGGACTAACTGACCTCTGTGGTCCTAGTTACAAATCTGTCATCCTATGACCCTTGCCTTCAGAAAGAAGGCATTGCTGGGGATAATCTCTAAGAACCCTTTCCGGGTTTGTAATTTGAAGAACCTACAACCTAATTTTTTGTGTGCAGATCCTGGGTAAGACAGACAATGTGAACTCATCCTTTTCTTAAATCTTTCAGGCACTGGGTATCTGTTGCTCCGGTTTTGCTGGTCTGTTAATCAGAATTCTACCCTGAAATATTTTGCAGCTGCTATTATTTCGACATCTGCTTTGTTTGATCATTATACCACGCAGGATTTTATTTACTAATCTATCTTGGAATTAACTGTTCATATATAGTCCAAATTGCATTATTACACATGTTGACCTATCCACAGTGGCTAGGGGGTTATCTGTGCCTCCAATTATCTCCTCTAGTTTCTCATTAGCCTTTACCAATCATCGAGCAAGGCTTCCTTCATTAGGTACTTGTGATCATTTTTAGTTACTCCAGAATAATAATAAAAATGATAATCTGTCAAACGCTTGCAGAGAACAGTAACTATGTTTTAAGCTTAATTCTCCTCCCTATGATTTTTTATCTTTCTTTATTGCTATACTTCATGAGGGGAGGCTCACATGTGTAAAGTTTTATGAGTCTTTCAGCAGGCTTGCATCTCATAACATGTTGCTGGAGCAATACTACCCCCAGAAAATGATGCAGTATTGGCTTCAATTGTTTTAATATAAAAATCAATAAAAAATTAAATAGGAGGGGGAAAAAATCCCTTTATAGCCTAGGATGTGGCTAAACAGGAAGGAAAGTCAAATAAACAGAACTCAGACTACTCTGTCTTTCTCAAACATTATCGGTTAACCTCGTTTCCCCTTTCTGCACTCCCCACAAAAATGCTTACTGTCTGGCTCATTTGTAAATAGAGAATGAGACACTAACCATACGTCTGGGACGCACAGCTATGTCAGGGCAGGCATCACTACTGATCCATCTATAAACTAGGACACATTTTTTGACCATTTTTACACAGTGTGAGTTAGGAAAAGGGATCCATTAGAGGGCTAGAAGACAAGAGAGCCTATGGCATCATTAAGGACCACTATTCTCATTCCACTGCTCTCCATTATCTCTTCTATTTCTCCTGCTGCCCTACGTTTTTCTCCTTCCTGAAATGGCAGTAGTGTTCAGTCTTGGTGAGAAAATGATACTTCTCCTGACCCCCAGGTGATGGGTGAAATTCCTGATTGAGATCCATGAATGTAATGTAACCAAGCAAAGAACTGAGCCCATTCACATTCAGGTCACAATGAGGATAAAAAAACACAGACACAAAAGTCATAGTGTGGCAGTTCGTTGCATTCCTTTGCAAAGCTGGGTGCTGTTTGTTGGTGACTGGGTCTTACTCCTAGACATACATCTTCTTTTCTCTGAGATTTTTGACTTTACAAACAGCCACATAGACCAACCAGAGCTTTAAGTTCATCAATTTATTGAATGGTCAGTCAGCAAGTATTTATTAAATATTTACCAAGAGTCAGGCCCTCTGTATTAGGTGCTGAGGTGGGAGTCAGGTATATCTTTTTCTTACATTTGATTCAAAAACTTCCTGACTAGTTGTCAGGCATGACAACTTCCCCCTCCCCCCTTGCTTTAAAGTAGCATTTCTCCAGCCTTCTTCCTAACCTTCCTCCTTTCTTTCCTTCCTCCTTCCTTTTCTCCTTCCTTCCCTCTTTCTTCCTTCCCCCTCCCCATCCCTCCTTTTTCCCTCCCTCCCTCCTTCCTTCTTTCCCTCCTTCCTTCCTTCTTTCATTCAAAAAAATTATAAAACATCTTCTAACATGCAAGATACTGTGGTAGTCATGGATGAAACAAAAATGGAAATGAAAGAGAGCCTCTTCTAACTATGATTTGTGGGGAAATGAACTAGGTCAAATGGGATACCAAGGAGAAATGCTATGAATTCAAGGATACATATCAGCATAATCTAGGGAGAGATAGAAATCAAAGAATCAGAGCTGTAACTAAGGGAGGTGATTTGGGCCTTGCCTCTAGAGTGTCCAAATTTAAAAGACACTGACAACATTTTATTCCTTGAACATCTCAAGTGCCCTGACTCACGTCAATTCTGAACCCCATGTGTGTTTCCATTAGATTTCCCCACACACACATACACACAGACACACATATCCCAGGCACAAAAATGTCATTGCCTTGAGAGATCTTTTGGTGTTGTTTGCCCAATAAGATTTTGTGAAGCTTGCCCCAAGTATGAACTATCTTAGCTAAAGGCTCTCTAAGGAAGGCTCAGAGGTACCAGAAAGAGAACTGATGGACTCTGAATGCAGATTCAAGCAGATTTTTTCTTTATTTTTTTTTTGTTTTCTTTTGTTTGTGTTCTTTTGCAACATAGCTATTATGGAAACATGTATTGCAGGATTTTGCACATTAAACCAATATCAAATTGCTTTTTTCCTCAAGGAGATGGGAGGGACAGCAGGGAGAGAGATTTTGGAACTCAAATTTTTTTTAAATGGTTTTTTAAAAATGTACATGTAATTGGAAAATATTTAATGAAACAAAAATAATTTTAAAGAAAGTAAACTTAAAGGTAACAAATGAATTGGACATTGAAAAAAGAGAAGGATTTTTGTAGATGAAGATGGGGAAGCCTATTACATGATTAATGAAGGTAATCAGAAACTGTCTCCCACCTTGAGATGTATCTAATATGCTCAAGCTAGAGCATACCCCATGGAATAAACATGTAGCCAAGTTGACCCTCCTAGCCACTTCTAATGGACCATTTGTGCTCTGGTTCAGAGCTGAAGGACTTGGACAGGAGAGGGGAAGGAAGGGGAGGGGAGGGGATGAGAAGGAAGCAGAGGGGAAAGGAGAGGAAGGGGAAGGGAGGGGAGGAAAGAGGGGAAGAAAGAGGGAAGGGGAGGAGAAAGGGGAGGGGAAAAGGGAAGGAGAAGAACAGAATGTCTTAGGAAAGAGTATCTCGAAATTCAGTTGTAGACTTGGAGTCAATACCTACCTTTGAAACTAACTGTAATATTACAGGGAGTTTATTTAATGTTCTGAGTCTCTATTTCTTCATCTGTAACACAGAAATAACAATATATTTGATAGCAATTTCAGAAGGTCACTGTGAAAATCAAATGAGAGAGAACATGTATTTGATGCACATTGGCAGTTTTAAGGTGCTTTATAAGTACCAATTATGAGGTGTGTGTGTGTGTGTATGTGTGTGTGTGTGTGTGTGTGTGTGTGTGTGTGTGTGTGTGTGTGTAATGATTCAAAAGGAAAATATGATTGGTTAAGAAGTCAAACTCTCTTCTCTCAGTTAAGTAATGTGCAACTGTGTTATTTTTTTCCCTCTCTAGGATCAACCTTTTCACGGAATATTTCCTTCTTTATCTTAATACCGCAGAGAGCATAAGAGGAGCTGATCAAAACTGTCAAAGGTGAAAAGGTAAGGAGAAGGATGTGTCCTGATCAAAGAAGAGGGGACAAAGGACAGGTTGATTTTAAAAACAACTTTTGAAGAAGGAAGGAAGGAAGGAAGGAAGGAAGGAAGGAAGGAAGGAAGGAAGGAAGGAAGGAAGGAAGGAAGGAAGGAAGGAAGGAAGGAAAAGGAAGACTTTCCTCAGTTAATCTTTGTAAGAGACTGCAAAGCAAGAACAAAAGAATTAAGTTATTCCTGTGTAGGAGGAATAATACCCCAGGCCCAAAGCTCCTTACTATGGGACTCTCACTTCACTGGGGGAAATGAATGCCCTGCTGGGCATGAGGGGAGGGGCAGAGTTGCCAAGAGTGGGATAGTTGCAGCCTTCTTCAACCTTCTTCAGGACTCTTTAAAGTCAAGTTGTTTCAAGTGCTTTTGGCTTCCAGCTTCAAGGCATAGATGGAAGAAGCCAACTTCACTTCAGGTTGATGAAGGAAAAGATTGGGAAGATATGAGAGGAGCTAGCAGTTCCATCATCCTTTTCCTTACAGTAGAGACTTCAGGGAACTTCCTCTTGGGTTACATCTGGTTCGTTCTTTCTCTCTCTCTCTCTCTCTCTCTCTATTTCTCTCTCTCTCTCTCTCTCTCTCTCTCTCTCTCTCTCTCTCTCCTCCCCCACTGAGCTACCTCATTCCCAATGGGAGAGTTCTTCCACTCTATAGTGTCTGATATATAGCCACCTAGCATTTTGCCTAAACGGATTTCTATGCTTTTCAATATGTATATTCATTGGTGTTTGACACAAAAAGCCTTATAGGTAAAGCTTAGCATCCCCCCCAATAATGACACAGTAATCAAAAGTTGGGTTGAATTTGACAATATCCCTTAGACTAGTAATATCTGAGGGGGAAGATAGATGTAATTCTAGCATAGTACCCCTTCTCTCTGAGGAGAGCAGAGTAGCCTCTAGCTCCAATCTCCTGCTTCCCCTTCTGGTAGAATTAAAGTCTTCTTTGGAAAACGATGGGAGAGAAGCTAGAGATATCTACTCTGCCTCCCTACATGTGTGGGAGGGGCAGCCTTTGCCTTTAAGTGGGCCTTGGGAAGAAAGAAAGAGAGAAAGAATGAAAGAGAGAGAAAGAAAGGAAGAAAGAGAGAGAAAGAAAGAAAGAAAGAAAGAAAGAAAGAAAGAAAGAAAGAAAGAAAGAAAGAAAGAAAGAAAGAAAGAAAGAAAGAAAGAAAGAAAGAAAGGAAGGAAGGAAGGAAGGAAGAAAGTAGCTTGTGTGAAGGCCACCTGGGAGTCATCATGGGGTAGTGGCCATTTACTCTTCAATAAAACATGAATACTTACCATAGCAACCAGAGTAGCACCCAGTACACATGCTGCCTCTGAGATACAGAGTGTTTTAATAAAGAAATACTCATAGTGAAGAATGAGCAAATACATGGGCACTTTTTACAGTCTTATAATAGGAAACAATATCTTTTGCCAAAGCATTTATATTTTCCCGATTTTTAATACCCAGAGACTGTGGGATAATCAATACTGTATGCTGCATACCATTTGTCTCTTTCCTTGAATCTGGTTTTCCTTTGGAAAAGGTAATTTTTACTTTCTTTTTATTCATTTCCCTATAAATTCCATAGCGAAGGTGTGCATTTCAGGAGGGTCCTGCAGCTGCCCCTCTCCATAGTCCTCTATTTCAGGAAAACCAAGCCTTCTCTAAATGATCATAATGGACCTGAGCATGTACTAGTCCATGTCCACCTCCATTTTTTTTCTATTTGCACAACTCTTCCAAGTGTTTGTCACTTACTTCTGCCTCGAATGTCATCTCCTAATTTTGGTCCAAATTACATCAACCATGCCATTTACCACACAGCTCACTGAGTTCAGCAGCAAATTGGAAACCCTCAATCTTTTTCTAAGCCCCATCATCTACTGTAGCTTCAAGTTTATGGTTCCAAAATCCAGAACTTTGCATAAAGACTCATAAATTATCACATAATAAAACTCCTCCCTTCAATTTATCTATATGAGTTGTTTCAAAATTTTTGAAATATTACTTACATATTATAAGATAATTCATTATTCATCCAGTCATTTAGTTATATCTTTAATAAGAATTTTTTCAAGTATCTACTAAGTGAAAGGAGAGAAGAAACATGACACTATTGGTAGAATACTCTGACTGAGTAGAAGTTGATCCAAATGAAATGAAAACAGGGACTTCAGATTTCCACCTCCCTTCCATTTCATCTAAACTTAAAGTAGAGAACTGAGAGAACTGGAAATGAAGAAAAAGATTGCCTAAAATATCCAGATAATTAAGGCTGTGCAGACTCAATCTCTCAGTGCCCCAGGCAACCTCTAAGTCTCTAAAAGAAGGAGAGTAGGTGCAAATCTTCATTTGTAGATCTTTCCCTACTGAAAGTTTGAAACCAGTGAAATCACAAATATAGTTCTCTCCTTTCCTCCTCCCCAGGCCCCCAGACCCCACCACCCAATGCTCTGGCTATTACCTGCTTAGCCAATGGATCTACAAAGATAAATGAAATAGGCCCAAGCCTCAGTGGGCTTATCTTCTATTGAGGGAAATAAGTACACAGATAAGCAAAAAGCAAAATATATACCAAGTAAATTCAAAGTAATTTGGCTTAGAAAGAATTACAATACCAAGATAGAGTCTGTATGTTATCAAAATTTAAATTTTTCCTTGGAATTCACAGGGAAGTAACATTTTTTTTCTAGTGGTAGTAATTTAAATTGAAGTAAGACCCCCTAATACCACCATCTGTCCGAGTAAATTACTTTCAGAGTAATTAAATATGCATATCTGGGTTGTGTACTGTACAGATGAACCTAGTTTTATTGAAGCAATATGCTTATAAATCCCCTAGGTATTAAAGATGAAGACTCTGTGGCATTCTGTATTCATACAGCCACAAATAAGCAAGGGAAAGAGATATTTTAAGCAGGAACATCTTTTCTTTTCTTTTTTCTTTTTTTTAAGAAGTGCATTTTATTAACTTTTCCAATTTAATTAATATTTTTTCAGCCAGTTGTCAATGAGATGACTGTACTTATTCTGCCGACATTTCACACTGACTTAAGGCCCCACTACAGATTTTAATGTGCATGTGTGTTGGAATTTACAGCGGGGCTGCACACTCACTTATCTTCAGTGGATTCCCAGGAAGCAGAGCAGTGCAGTGAGACTGAAATCATTATGTGGACGGAATTCATTACACCAGGACTTGCCCCTCCATGAAATAGCGCTCCACAGCCAATTGGAATTCATGGTCACAGCCCTTTATTGGATCATCATGCTTTATTGTCCATAGCAAATACAAATAGAGAGAGCAACAATAATGATATGAAACATTTGACCTGCCATTCCACCTTCAACAGCTTTGCCCAATGAGCTTGAGTCTGAGTCATGTGGGCCAGAAGCAGGAGAGAGACTCGCTGGCTTGAGCCTTGACCAGGGCTGACTTCTGCCCTGGTTTTATACTGTGCCATCAGTGCCACAGGGAGCCTCTATGTCAGTGGAAGAAAGCTAGAGTTCACTTGTGGGGCTAGTAGAATCAGCTTCTGAATTTAAAAGAAAAAAATGTATGTAAAGTCACAATGGAGTGAACTAACTAAATAACACAGATCTTTCAAAATGAAGATGATGGTTGTGTAACATATCCAGATAACTGAAGCAAATTTGCTGTATTTTCCACTATGAAAATATTCTAGATGGTTACTATATGTACGAACAAAAACAACCTGCAGACACAGTCAAAGGGGAACAATACAACACACTAATGATTCCATAACCAGATACTCTTGACATATATCCCCAAGAGATGTTCCCCATTTCTAATATTGAAGAAGACAAATGGAAGAGAAGAAGGTTCAAATTTCACCTCTGATACTACTTATTTGACCTTGGAAAAGTCACTTAACCTCCCTGTACCTCACTTTCCTTATTTGGGGGTTGCACTAGATGGTTTCTGAATTTCCTTCTAATTCTCAATACTGTAGCATGTACCTTATGACATCTCCACCCAACTCAGACTCTTAGATTTTATCCACAAAGGGATGACTGAACCCTGATTCTAAGAACTCTGTGTTTTTGAAATCCTACAACTATAGCTCTGGAATCCCCAGCAGTGTACTCATCTTCACTTGTCAGCTAGGTGATATCCACCACCATCCACATCCCTTTCCAGTCTTCTTACAGCTTGCTCCTAGTATGTACTTCTCAATTTGTTGATACTGGTCTCCTTAGTGTTCCATGGACAAGACAGCCAATCTCTTGACTGGGCATTTTCTCTGACTGTCCCCTGTGTTGGGACCATGTCCTCTCCCCATCTCCACCTACTGACTTCTCTGGCTTCCTTCAAGTTCCAACTAAAACCCTACCTTTTACACAAAGGTTTTCCCTATCCCTTTTAATTCTAGTGCCTTCCCTTTGGTAATTATTTCCTATTTATCCTTCTTTGTACACATTTGTTTGTTGTTGTCTCTCCCATTAGACTGAGACTGTCTTTTGCCTCTCTTTGTATCCCTAGTGTTTAGCTCAGTGTCTGGTAGGGGCTCAATCTATGTTTGACTGATTGACTGAAAATTACCTCAATTTATTGAAATACTACCCTAAAATCAATAGTAACAAAACATTCCCTCAGTGAACCTAGGATAGGGTCTCACACAACTACAACTAGCATCAGTGTGAAAAGTGGACACACATATAAAGTATACTAATAGGGAGTCAGACACTTAGGGAACACGTGCAACAAGGCAATTCACGCCTCTGGTTCTGTAGAAGCCCATGCATTTCCCATCTCGTGATATTCTTGTGCCACTGACCCTGGACACTAGGTCTTACCTGGGCTACCTAGGCTTTCCTTTCTTTCTGGGCATACAGTGTCTCTTAGTGAAGGAGCAAGAAACAATGGATAGTGGAGAGTGGAGAGGGAAAATGCTTCTCTTCTTGATGCTTTCTAGCCATTGCAAGGCAGAGGGCAAAAACTATCTCCCTCTGAGGTGCTGAATTCTCTCTCTGTCTCTCTCTGTCTTTGTCTCTCTATCTCTGTCTATGTCTCTCTCTCTCTCTCTCCCTAAGAGCTATCTCTAAAATGGATTGAATATTTCAAGAGCATGGCTTAATTTTAAAAATATCACCAGAGGCATGGTCTTTGCACTGGCTATTGGATCCAACTTGGCTAGATAACATCTTTACATTCCATAAAGGGGTGACAAAGTATTGTCACTTCTTTGTAATTCACTTAAGAGCTTCCTTGTCTCTGTTACCTACCCTTACTTTCTCTAATTTCACCAACTGGGAAACAGGGGAAATCAACTGATCAATGATTACTGATCAACTTCTCTCTCTCCTCTTCAAAATAATATGATTTTTTGGGCATTCTTTTATTTACCATAATTATCCTGAATCTACCTTGGTTATATTGTTTCCCCCAAGTAGCATGTAAGCCTGATGGAGAAATTGAGTATTTGGATTTTTTGTCCTTGTAGCCCTAGCAAAGGACTTTTGCAGATAGCAGAGCCTTAGTAAATATTTGTTGCATTAAAAACAAAATCAACAAAGGTGTGGTTGTGCTTAATGAAACATTACTGAAATTTTTCACTTGCATTAAAAAAAGAAAGTTCTGTTAATGCCTTTAGCTTTTCTGGTAGACATTTTTAGCTGAGGACCCCTCTCCACCATTATTGAACTTTCCCTTCTGAGAAAGAAAAAATTAAGCAAAACCCACTGACACAGTGACTATCTGACTTCGTATACAACATTGAATCGCCATACTCCCTCACATTTCTACAGAGATTTAGGAGATATACTTCATTATCTGGCCCCTAGGACCAAGATTGGTTACTAACATTATTAAGAATTGAGCTTCCTTTTAGTATTAATTTACATAATTGTAGTCATCATGAATATTGTTCTCCTGTTTCTGTTCATTCTGCTTTTCAACCATTCAGACAATTCTTCGTACATTTCTCTGGATTTACCAAATTGTTAGTTTTTTACAGAACAATGATATTCAATTACATCCATTTACCATCATTTGTTCTGCTATCCCTCTTATCAGTGGTTACCCACTCTGTAGCTAGTTATTTACTATGAAAAAAAAGGGATGCTATGAATATTTCAGGCAGCTAAATGGCACAGTGGATAGAGTGTTGGGCTTGAAGTCAGGAAAATTTCTTGTCCTGAGTTCAAATGTGAACTCAGACACAAGTTGCGTGACACTGGGTAATGTTTGCCTCAGTTTCCTTTTCTGTTAAATAAGCTGGAGAAGGAGATAGCAAGTCACTCCAGTATTTTTGCCAAGAAAACCCCAAATAGGGTCATGAAGAGTTAGAAATTAAACCACAACAACATTAGGAATATTTTGGCATATATGGCAGGGGGAGGCTTTCTGTGTTTGATTTGCTTGAGATTTTATCCCACTTGTTTTTTGTAGGTCTATTTACTATCGGGTCTGTTGTTGGAACTAAAGGGGCTTCATGGAGGAATTAGATGATTCAGATAATGCTGAAAGGAGAAGGCTGTTTTATCTGACATGTTTAAGGCTCAAAAACAAGTCATGTGGTTTAAGATGCCCAAGGGAGCAAGAGGCAGGGACAAGGGAAACATACACTGGGGGAGAGACTGAGAGCTACAAACTAAGACAACATACTGACTCCTCTCACACTGGGGTGACTAACACCTTCAAAGGAGGGCTGGGTACATTGGGCAAAGGATACAAGATTAAACTTCCCTAGGGAGCCTCATGATGGTCTTCAGGCCATGTCAGAAAGAGTCTGTGGTGATCTAATGAAAAGATGCTCTGAAAATATTGCTCATGGTCACACTACTCTCTTATTGGGATGCCCAGGTACAGGCTTCAGGGCAGGTCAGGCAGCTAAGAAGGTCGTGGCAGCTCCAGGATCAGGACAGCTCAGGTGTTTTCCAGGGAACTATGGGGTTCTACTGAAATGGGTCCTCACTGAGTTCCTACCCCTAAGGTCACAGGTGGAGAAATACCAATCTTCTAGAAAACTAATGGTTTCTACCCTAGAATGGAGAGTTCCAAAGATGAGGGTGTAGGACAGAGAAGTCCATGGAAGGATCAGTGTATAAAGAAGGAAACAGTACCAGGTAGGGAATGGAGAGTCTACTGACCAAGAAAAGCAAAGACAGAAATAACCTCTGGATACCAGATTAAAAAAAAAATAATAAAATATTATTATGTTATCTTCTTGACTAATAGAGAGCTCAATCCTGGAAATCTTCTGGTAATTCTTAGGCAGACAAAAATAGACTCTTTAAGGAAGTATCTCTCTCCCTCCCCCCATCTACAACAGATGGAGTGCCTCTCAGATTGTTCTTAATCCTCAGGAATTTAATAATCAATTTTAATTTCCTTCCCATTAATAACTCTCATTAAAGGTAAATTAAATGTTTATTGGGGAACCTTAAAGCTTTGCTTTATTTGCTACTTTCTGCCATCTTTTCAATTCTGTTCCAAGTGTGTGAAAACTGGGAATTATTTAGGCAAATTGCTTTTTTTAGACGTGCAATTTTGTAATAAGGGAAATGGAAAACAGAAAGCCCCATCTTAGTCTGGCGACTCAGGAGCTGGGTGTCAATGTGATTCCTCATTTATCCTCACAGGACACATCTTTCACTGTATCAGCTGCTTTGTTTCTTCAGCCATGTACAATATGCTAATGTTACATGAAATTGTGTGAAATGCACATAAAGACATAAAACTATAAGATTAGGAGAGTCAAAGAGACCTCGAAGGGAAAATGAGTCCATTCCCTCCCCTCCTTCCATCTCCAGGCAGGAAAACAGTAAGCCATCCCTGATCCATCCTCACCTGGAAAGTCTCCTTTGGAAGAAATTTCCACCACTTTCTTTGGACTTCCATTTTAGCATGGCAGAGCTTTAGTAAGAAAGCCAGGCCTTCTTCTTCATTGTTCTTGTTGCTCTACAAATCTCACTTTCTTTTGCTCTTAATGACAATGGGGAAAGATTTCCCTCTGTCCTCCACACTATCATACTCCCAGAGTTCTAAAAAGTCACAAAGTTCTGCCTTAAAAATAAATTCATAAAAATTCAAAAAAACTGGAATTTACATAGTAATTTCAGAGGCAACTGAGTCTAGCAGATTGAGAGCTGGTCCTAGAATCAGGAAGGCCTGGGTTCAGGTACTGCCTTTTATACCTACTGACCATGTGACCCTGGGCAACTTCACTTGTGATGCCCCAGGTAGCTCTGAGATGACAGGCTGCAAAACAACTGGTGATAAGTTATACATGAATATATAATTTTCCATATACATGTATATAGTATGCCTGTCATATATGTATTGTATTAAATACTTATGTAATTGATAATGGCTAAACACAAAGAACTGGAATCAATTGTAGCTTCTAAAAAGGAATTTTGAAAATGCATAAATGAAATTCAAGAAAAATTAAGAAAAAATTAAGAAATTAAGAAAAAAGTTTGAATGATAGGATTTACACACACACACACATATATGTACATATATGTGTGTGTGTGTGTGTGTGTGTGTATCCTAAATACACATGATGGTGTCCTGGAAGAGTTCATACAGTTATCAGAACCAATTGTTTCAGTTGTTAAATTTTGTATCTGAGCGTTTACTTTTCAGCAAACTACTGATCAGGTATTGATTTGTTGATTGTCTAGGTTTAAGAAAGTGATGAAGTATTAATAGTGCAAATTAAATTGAAATGTATGTCCTCTGTGTGTATACACATATGAGAACCAGTTGTTAAACATTGTATATATATAAATGTACATATACATACAGAACATTTCAAAAGTCTTAAAGACTTCTGAGATGTACATACAGACTATGTGACCTGAGCCAAATTTCTTAACTTCTGATACTCTAGAACAACTCTCTGAGGCTATCAGTTATAGAGATAAGCATAAGTAAAGGGAACTCCCTCCTCTGGGAAGTCCTTAGATCAATTAAATCACAGATCCAGGCTGGAAGAAGGAGGAGGAAGAGGAGGAAGAGGAGGAAGGAGACAGAGAGCACTCCAGATATTACCCCAAGCAGCTAAACTTTCCTAGAAACTCATTAGTGGTGAACAGCTTGGTGAAACTTAAAAATACTGTGGGAGTAGTGACTGCACCTTCCCCCATCCCCTCCATAATTGTTTAAGTGCTGCTTTTCAGAACATATTTAGATTTTTAATGTGAAAACTGAGTAGTTAAAAAATGTGACTGCAGCTTTCTGGGGCTGTTTGTTTTTTGAGAGCCTTAGAAAAAGGTGGGCCTTCTCTAGGTTACCAAATTGCTGGGGGATGGGAGGGAGCCTGAGGATTTCAAATGAAAATGAGGCCCCATAATGAAAGTGGGCACCTGTGCCCAGCCCAGGTGTTGTGCATTTTCATTTACTCCGATCTTCTCACACATACCTTTCACCTCTTCACCTTTGAACAAAATTCTGCTAACTTTGATCTTTTCAATTTTCTTCATCTCCAAGGAAGGAGCAGCTATTTGAAATGTGTTATCATTTAGATGTCCTTTTTTCTCCTTTTTTTTCCCCTGGGGTTTAGGAAGGGGCAGAGTAGGTAGAATGAAAAAAAGAAAGAAAGATGATGATTGAAAGCTTTGCCTTATACTATAAAATCTGTAGATGTTCGACTTGAACATGACCTTTGAAAGTAATGTGATGTGTATTATTTAGAACTGCTTTATTATCTAAAACAGGAAGTTTAAAAATATGACATTCTAAGGCATAAGGAAAACAGTCCAGACTTCCTCTATTTATTTATTAGGAAGTATGTGGTTTATAGAAATTCAAACAAATCAACAGATATTCATGAAGAGCCTACATTATTCAAGATATTTTCTAAGTACTGAGGGCTCAAAGATAGGCAAAACACAGACATATTTCAAGATGGTCATGTCTAATGGGATAGAAACAATATAAACAAAAATAATCATGTTTCGCGAGAGAATGAGAACATTTAAATGTGAGATCCAATCAAAGTTACATGGAAACTTTAAAGAGGAGACGTTTACATGGGGTGGGGTTTGTAAGTAGAGGGGAAGAGGAATAGAAAACCTCGAAGGCTGTTTCATGAAGAGGACAGCATCCAAAGTTGGGTCTTGAAAGATGGAAGGAAGGGATTTCAACAGATGGAGATCAGAGTGAGAGAACCAGCAGAATCATAGCAGAGGATACAGAGTATTATGATTTCTTTAGAAGCTAAATCACATGAAGGGGAGTCACACAGAAAAAAAAGGTGAAAATGTAGGTTGTGTCCAAGTTATTGAGGCCTGGAATGGTATGAATGGAAATACTTTTTTGTAAAGCAACAGGGAGCTAACCACTGATTTTTTTTTAGTAAGGAATGATATTATCAATATAACTGTGTTCAGTCATTTCAGTTGTATCTGACTTTTCATGACCCCATTTGGAGGAGATGCTGGAGTGATTTGCCATTTTCTTCTCTGACTCATTTTACAGACGAGGAAGTGAGGTAAGCAGGGTTAAGTAACTTACAATACATTAGGACAATTAATTAGGCATCCACAAAGATAATGGATTGGTGAAAGGATAGAATGGAGGCAGAAAGATTAGATAAAAGGTTATTCTAAAAAGCAAGAAGAGATGAGGGTGTCAGAAAGAAAGACGTGTAAGAGTTATTGCCAAGGTAGAATTAAAAGGATTTGACAAATGATTGGCTATGGGTTTTGACAGAGAAGGAAGAGCCAAAGATGACTCAAAGGTTACAACCATACATCACTAAGAGAATGGTTAGTTAGCTGTACAATCAACAGAAATAGACAAGTTAGGCAGAGGAGTAGATACTGGGTACTAGATGAGAGTTCGTTTGGGGGAAGGTACCAAGGTGAAGAAAAGTTCAATCTTGGATGCGTTGAGTTTGAGATGCCAACGGGACATTCTAGGGGAGATAACTAGCAGGATATTGGAAATATGGATCTAAAGCTCTGGAGACAGTTTGGAGGTGGGGATACAGAATTGGGAGAGCACATGCTCATTCAAGACATACCATGTGTGCCCAGGCATACCCTAGTGCCTCAGAAATGGTATCTGTCTTAATTTTTATATTTTTGTGTTTTTAAAATAAAGTTTAGTTGTTATTCTCATTCTATAGTTTTAAAGCTGAAGTTTTAATTTCTTTGGTTTGATTAATAAAAGAGTCCTTTTTGATTGCGTATTCAGTAGATGTTTATTATGAGAAACAAAAAATAAAATTCCTATCTTATACATGCTAATGCTAATGAAATATGCTGCATACATCTTTGTCAAGTGGTCATCTTGTCTACTTGGAGGTGAGAACTGAAACTGAAAGGAGAAAGTGAGAGACAAAGAGATAAAGAGAAAATGAAACAGAGAGGGAGATAAAGAGATAGAGAACCAGAGACAGACTATGACAGAGGCAAATGGAGTCAGAAACACACAGAGACATAGAGGGAGACAAGGAGACAGAAAGACAATAAGGGAGTGAGAGAGAGAGAGGAGGTCCCATTAAAAGAACTTAGGAAATCTGTAGTTCAAAGGGTTAGATGAAGAAAAGAAACTAGCGAAGGAAAAGAGCAGTCAAGGGAACAGGATGGAAAGCAGTAGAGGCCAGCAGACAGAGAGAGAGAGAGGAAGGGAAAGGGAGAGGGAGGGGGAGAGAGAAAAGCATCCTGAAAGAGGGAGGGAGTGGTTGGGTATCAGTGATCAGTGTAGGGTACAAGGTTTATGTTTTAAAATATTATATTGTTAAATATGTTTAATAATAATAAATATCTTAAAATATATATATATATATATGTTTTGAATTCTTACATCATACATAGTCTTCTTTATTTAATTGTTTTGTTTTGTTTCATTTCATGTTGTTCCCTTAATTCTTGAGGCTCAGGACTTAGGGGAAGAATCAGCACATTGCATATCTAAGAAAGAAACTGAATATTCCTAGCTTGTAGTCAGGAGAGACCTTGAGTTCAAACCCCACCTCTTATACCTATGAGTTGGATAACAACGGGCAAGTCAAGTAAACCTCAGTCTCCGCATCTGTAAAATGGGATTAATGATACCTGCTATTTTTGTTGTGAGAATCAAATGAGGAAACTGTTTTAAATACTTTGGGAACCTTAAAATACCTTGTAAATGCCAGCACTGAATATTAGTTTGTTCTTGTCTTCTGCAAATATACTTGAGGTATATAATCAGTAGAAATAGTGTGACAAAATAATGACCACTACCAGGGAAGAATGAAAGTAAAAAACACAATTTTTAATAACTTACCAAGAGGCCAAGGTTAAATTTCATGCATATAATGAAGATAATAATAGCTGTATTCCATTTTTCTGAAGGTTGTTCTGAGAATCAAATATGATGATGTACAGAATATACCTTGCCAGCCTGAAAACACTATAGAAATGTTTGTTATTATTGTAAAAGAATTTGAGTGTCAAATCTGTAACAGTTAGCAAAGTTTCCTTATAAATGAGGCAGTTATCTGTGATTCATGTAGGTTTCTAGATTTTAAGCCATGCGGCATAAGGAGCAGTCTGTCTTTTTCCTGAGTCAACTTCAATACGACAACTTTCATTGCTTCATTCCAGTACTAACCTAGGGGTTTAAACTGCTTTGTTGATCAGACAACTTTGGAACTCTATTGCCAGTGTGGTATTTTGCACATTTTCAAGAGGGTGAGGGAAGCTCTCACTAATCAGGGGAATCTTCTCATGTAGAAGCTCCCTCATCACATGCATACCAGCAACTTTTATTTGTAATTTATAGTCCAAGGATCACAGATTTAGAATGAGGAAGGATTTCAGAGACTAATTACTTCAAATTCCTCTTCATAAATGAAGAAATTGAGATCCAGAAAGATGATGACTGAGTTGGAAACAGCATGAAAAAATGGACAGAGCACTGGTTCTGAATTCAGAGATTGTCATTCAGTCATGTCTAACTCTTCACAATTCCATTTGAGATTTTCTTGGCAAAGACTGGAGTGGTTTGCCATTTCCTTCTCCAGTCCATTTTACAGATGAGGAAACTGAGGCAAATAGGGTTAAGTGACTTGCCTAGGATCACATATTAAGTGTCTGAGGCCGGATTTGAATTGATATTCTCCTGACTCTAGGACCAGTACTCTTTCTACATCTCCACCTAGCTGCTTCTCTGTGCAGCTATTTAATAAATAAACATATATTTTGTTTTGTTTTTTAACAGACTCAAATCAGATTGAATTGACAAAGAGATGAAAGCAGTTTGCAATTTCTATTTTTTCTCCTTGTGTTTTTGTTTTTGTTTCTCCCACCCCTGATTCTTGAGGCTCAGAATGGGGGAAAAAAGTCAACAATAAGAATGCATATGAAAACATTCAGATTTTCAGGGACCAGAATGCTTTGCATAAAGCCATTTTGAATGGAGATATTTCAGTTCATCACAGATTCCCCAGCCACAGAGTAATGAAAGACAACAAATTAGGACTTTTCCTCCCCAGATTTAACTGTTATTTTTGGCAATTACTAAGTCTAAAATACAAGGAAGCATAGAATATTGGAATAATCTAGGTCAAACTCAGAAAATGTGTCTAAAATTAGACTAAGACTATATTGCAATTCCATTGGAAAAAATAATGCCACAGAATTTGCTACAAAAATGATGGAATTTTTTCTTCCTATAACTGGTATAACATCTCCGTATTATCCATTTGTAGAAGGTTGATTGGGAGAGTCTGGGTAGCTCAGTGAAGTAAAACAATGAGTTCTTTATTCTGGACTTTAATTCCATTTCATTGAGAAGGGCAAATGACATCACCAGGACACATATATACCAGTCAACACTTCATCTGGAACCTTGAATGCATCACTTTAATAGGATTGGGGAAGAGTCTTGGCTTTGATACTTGTGATCTAATCCCTTTAAAATTCATTGAGGATGAGTAAAGAGCCTTATGATGTCATTTTGGGTGGATTCACATCATCATGCTGGGTCTATAGAAGAGAACAGCTCAATCTGCCAGTTCAGATGAGAGATTGAGAAACACTTAAAAGAGGTTAGCAACCAGAAACCAAGAAATTAGATGAGACATCAATTTCTGAGTACTGAAGTCTGTCCATATACATGACCTCCCAGGGATCATCACTACCCCAAACCTCAGAGAGGCTGCCACCAGGGTAGGTTGAGGAGCCTTGCTTTCCTTGACTCAAAAGTGGAATAGGGTTATTTTAGACATTACTCCTTCATGGCCCTTGACCCAGCTGCCTAAGAAAGGGAGGAGAGAATTAGGGATGCCACTAAATTCCTGAACCAGTTTTCTGGAAAGAAAAGATGGAATCATATGGCCCATGCCTCTAATGTGAGTTATTCAGATTATAAAGATCTGATAAGTAAGAACTTAACTTCAAATGATCCCAAATGTTTCATGCCCTTCCATGAAAGTCTCATCCCTTTAGAATAGTACTAAACACAACATTGAGAGTAGTAGAAACAGTCTAGAGAATGTTACAGGTGGATCTAGGAAGAAGGTGGGACTTACAGAAGAGAAGAAAACTACATAGCCTTCACCTCCAACCCCCTCAACATCACTACACACATACGAAAGAGGTAGATCCCTAAACAATGTCATTCTCTCCACCCCCTAAGCCCCACCATCTGACGCTACTGCTAGAGCTAACTTCCAAGCCTCCAATTAGTTTGAAAAGACTGAAGAATAAGTCTCTCCAGCTAGCTCTTATCATACGAGTAGAGTTAAACACTTCCCACTGTCCCTAAAATGGCTATGAGCAACCCTTGGTGACTTGCCAAAAACCCCTACTTCCTCTTTTTGGAAATCTTCATCTGTAAATGCAGAGGAATACATTGAATGGGCAGCTAGGTGGTGCAGTGGGTAGCATGCCAGACTTGGCATCAGGAAGACTCATCTTTGTGAGTTCAAATCTGACTTCAGACACTTACTAGCTATATGATCCTGGGTACGTCACTTAACTATGTTTGCTCAGTGTCTTCATCTAGAAAAATGACCTGGAAAAGGAAATGGCAAGCTACCCCAGTATCTTTGTCAAGAAGATCTCTAAAGGAGTCATGAAGAGTCAGTCACTGATAAAATGCTCCCCTTATCCCCAAACAAAATCCAAGTTTTGAACCATTGAATCTGAAAAGGCAATCAATCTGTGCCCCTCTGCTGCCACTCACCATCCTTATAACTTTCAGAACCATATTGTCCCTCCATGGATACCACATAGCTGAATGTTGCCTCTCCCTATTAAAATATAAGATACTTGAAGACAAGGATTGGTTTTGCTTTTGTATTTTTATCCCTAGCCTGAGCATGGTATTTGACACATAAGTAAATACCTAATAAATGATTTTTCATTAATTGATTCAGTCTTCAACGTAAAGAATATCATCCTCTGGTCAAGCATTCTTGAAGGCCATTAAGAATCTCAGCCTGTGGGTTTTTCCGCCTATTCAATTCAATTCATAATCATGTATTAAGCATCTAATCTGTACAAAAGTCTATGCTAAGTGCTGGGAAGTCTAAGACAAAAATAAAACAGTTCCTACCCTCAAGAAGCTGAATGGGTGTAGTAGTACAACATGTATGAACATAAGTACAATGCAAGGTAATTTATGGAAGTGGAGAGTTTGATTAAATATTGGGAGGCAGGGATGAAAGAGGTGGCAACCAGACTGAGCCTTGAAGAAAGAAAAACTTTTTTGCCATTAAATATTTTTAAAAGAAAAAGATCAATGGTTAGGAAAATTTTAAAATAATTTATTTTAAATTCCCTTAAAAATTGAACTAGCGGGGGGCAGAGCCAAGTTGGCGGAGTAGAAAGACGCACGTACACATAGCTCTGAACCCATAACCCATAGAATGCTTACAGGGAAGTAACTCACGGTGAATTCTGCACCCAGAGGCCACAGAACATTGGAGCGAGGGAGATTTCTGTTCCAGAGAGACCTGCAAACCTTTCGCGGGGGTTCTTCGTGCTGCGGACTGGGCGCCGGGACTGGGAGCTGAGTGCAGCCCTGTGGCGGTTGCGGCATCGAGAGGAAAAGATCCGAGCGGGCTTCAGGGACGGGATCTCCAGTGGCCACGTGGGTCCCTCCACCCACAGAGGGACCTGCAAACCTCTCGCAAAAGGTCCGTCGCGCTGCAGACGTGGAGCCCAGCCCAGACCTGCTGCGGCTGCGGCTGCGGCACCAAGAGAAACAGATCCGACCAGGCTTCAGGGAGGGGATCTCCAGCGGCCGCACAAGTCCCTCCACCCACAGGTGACGGGGGTTGGTGAGAGAGTCTCTTTGGCGGGTCAAGAGGGGAATGGGGTGTCCCCATAATTCAGGCCCCCCCGGGAGGTAGAAGCTGAGAGGCAGCTGCAGACCAGGGCTCCCCAAGTGGGCGGGAGCCTGAATCCACTGTGGAAGGTCTGCATAAACCCCCTGAGGGAACTGAGCCTGAGAAGTGGCCCTGCCCCAACCTCAGCACCTGAACTTAATCTCATACTGAATAGCAGCCCTGCCCCCGCCAAAAGCCCTAAGGCTGGAAGCAGCATTTGAATCTCAGTCCCCAAACGCTGGCTGGGAGGATCAGGAGGTGAGGTGGGTGTGAGGAGAATATTCAGAGGTCAAGTCACTGGCTGGGAAAATGCCCAGAAAAGGGAAAAGAAATAAGACCATAGAAGGTTACTTTCTTGGCGAACAGGCATTTCCTCCCTTCCTTTCTGATGAGGAAGAACAATGATTACCATCAGACAAAGACACAGAAATCAAGGCTTCTGTGTCCCAGCCCACCCAATGGGCTCAGGCCATGGAAGAGCTCAAAAAGAATTTTGAAAATCAAGTTAGAGAGGTGGAGGAAAAACTGGGAAGAGAAATGAGAGAGATGAAAGAAAAGCATGAAAAGCAGATCAGCTCCCTGCTAAAGGAGACCCAAAAAAATGTTGAAGAAATTAACACCTTGAAAACTAGCCTAACTCAATTGGCAAAAGAGGTTCAAAAAGCCAATGAGGAGAAGAATGCTTTCAAAAGCAGAAGTAGCCAAATGGAAAAGGAGATTCAAAAGCTCACTGAAGAAAATAGTTCTTTCAAAACTAGAATGGCACAGATGGAGGCTAAGGACTTTGTGAGAAAGCATGATATCACAATACAAAACCAAAAGAATGGAAAAATGGAAGATAATATAAAATATCTCATTGGAAAAACAACTGACCTGGAAAATAGATTCAGGAGAGACAATTTAAAAATTTTGGGACTACCTGAAAGCCATGATCAAAAGAAGAGCCTAGACATCATCTTTCATGAAATTATCAGGGAAAACTGCCCTGAGATTCTAGAACCAGAGGGCAAAATAAATATTCAAGGAATCCACAGAACACTGCCTGAAAGAGATCCAAAAAGAGAAACTCCTAGGAACATTGTGGCCAAATTCCAGAGTTCCCAGGTCAAGGAGAAAATATTGCAAGTAGCTAGAAAGAAACAATTCAAGTATTGTGGAAATACAATCAGGATAACACAAGATCTAGCAGCCTCTACATTAAGAGATTGAAGGGAATGGAATAGGATATTCCAGAAGTCAAGGAACTAGGACTAAAACCAAGAATCACCTACCCAGCAAAACTGAGTATAATACTTCAGGGGAAAAAATGGTCTTTCAATGAAATAGAGGATTTTCAATCATTCTTGATGAAAAGACCAGGGCTGAAAAGAAAATTTGATTTTCAAACACAAGAATGAAGAGAAGCATGAAAAAGTGAACAGCAAAGAGAAGTCATAAGGGACTTACTAAAGTTGAACTGTTTACATTCCTACATGGAAAGACAATATTTGTAACTCTTGAAACTTTTCAGTATCTGGGTACTGGGTGGGATTATACACACACACACATGCACACATGTACACACACATAGAGACAGAGTGCACAGAGTGAATTGAAGAGGATGGGATCATATCTTAAAAAAATGAAATCAAGCAGTGAGAGAGATATATTGGGAGGAGAAAGGGAGAAATAGAATGGGGCAAATTATCTCTCATAAAAGAGGCAAGCAAAAGACTCATTAGTGGAGGGATAAAGAGGGGAGGCGAGAGAAAAACATGAAGTCTACTCTCATCACATTCCACTAAAGGAAAGAATAAAATGCACACTCATTTTGGTAGGAAAACCTATCTCACAATACAGGAAAGTGGGGGATAAGCAGGGTGGGGGGGATGATAGAAGGGAGGGCATGGGGAGGAGAGTACAATTCAAGGTCGACACTCATGAGGAGGGATAGGATCAAAAGAGAATAGAAGTAATGGGGGACAGGATAGGATGGAGGGAAATATAGTTAGTCCTATACAAGACAACTATTATGGAAGTCATTTGCAAAACTACACAGATTTGGTCTATATTGAATTGCTTGTCCTCCAAAGGGAAGGGGTGGAGAGGGAGGGAGGTAAAGAAGTTGGAACTCAAAGTGTTAGGATCAACTGTCGAGTAATGTTCTTGCCACTAGGAAATAAGAAATACAGGTAAAGGGGTATAGAAAGCTATCTGGCCCTACAGGACAAAAGAGAAGACGAAGACAAGGGCAGAGAGGGATGATAGAAGAGAGAGCAGATTGGTCACAGGGGCAATTAGAATGCTTGGTGTTTGGGGGGGAGAGGGGATAAAAGGGGAGAAAATTTGTAACCCAAAATTTTGTGAAAATGAATGTTAAAAGTTAAATAAATAAATTTAATTATTAAAAAAAAAGCTGAATAAACAGAAGAATGGAAAAAAAATTGAACTAGCAGGGTAGAGTGAAAAGTAAAGTTGACTTGAAATTGGAAGGGAACTGGGTCTATATCTTGGAGCTGATATTTACTACAGGTAGAATCTTAGGAAAGTTATTTACTTTTTATGACCTTTAATTTTCTTCATTTATAACATCACCTTCACCTCTAAAATCTTTTCTAGCTATATCTCCCTGTTAATAGGAGAAAATAATATTGTTATTTTCTGGCTTGTAATAGCTAGACAATTCTGCTAACATCTAATAGTTCAAACAACATACCTTTATTAAACACATATTTGTTAAAGTGACAACTAAACTTCAAATATATCACTCAAAATTCATTATCACATCATGAAGCTCAGTGGAAAAGGATGATGGAATTGGGCTCCTTTTGCCCCTCTGAGGATTTACATGTACTCTGGTTCAGTATTGAAGGACTTGACCTTTGAGATAATGCAGCAATTCCTTATGGTCCTAATGATTGGTGGTTGTGTCAAAGGCAATTGGCAATTGAATGAGAAATAGTTGTCCACTCTGGTTTATAAGGAGCAAGAAATAATGGTTTCTGGTCTCTTTCAAAGGAGCCTCTTTGTTGGTACACAGTCAAAGCCAACTCTCCCTCGGACTTCCAGCCAGCAGTGGTAGTAGAAGGGATTTCTCTCTCCTCACCCTTTGTGGACATGAGTGTAAGAACTTGTGTTAGCCCAGATGAGTATGAGATTTGATCTTAAATAGATGTCCAACTCTTATATGTTATGTCTCTTTCTATGAGCATAAGTGACTAAGCAGAGATCCTGAGAGATAGATATTTCTTGCCTTGGGGGCTGTCTTTTGTGGTTCAGAGTTACTGTAATCCTGAGTCAATGCTAGCTTCCCAATAGAAGGTGTTTTCTGGAATCATATCACTTCTTAGAGGAGAAAATGACCAATGCCAGGATGATGCAGATAACAGGACCATAAAAACCTAAACCATGCTCTAGTAAGCCCAAAAACCTGAACTTCATGAGTCACACAGTCAGAAGAGAAGGTAAAATATCTATTCAGCAGAACCACAAAGGACCTTTACATGACCATGAGAAATTATTGTTTTATGTTTTAAGTATTTTTAATGAAGGCTTAAGAGATTTTTGTGCTTAACATATTTCTTTTGCGATGGAGGAGATGAATAGTAACCTAATATCTAATTTGGACATTGGTTAACTTTTCTAGACAAGACTTTGCTAATCCCTTTCAGCAGAGACACTAGGAGTAAGTCATACTTACACTTTGTTAAAAACTATCCTGTAGATCTACAGATTGGGGAAATAGTTAATGAGAGAGTGAAAGAAAAACCTGAGTCCCACATTTGAGGTCAGGCTCCTCCCAGGGCTAAATCTGGTCCATGTGAGTTCAGAGCTTGGTCTTCTTACGGGTGCCTGGGCTATGAGTGACAATAGCTCACAATTATCGGTTATACAATTCTGCATAAAATATGAAAATTCAAATACATTGATTAAAGTTCTAACTAAATTTCAGTGTCACAACTCATAATGTATTATTTTATCACCACATGAGATTAATGACTGAGGATCTTTCACTGTTAAAAGGATGATGACAAGAGGTATACCTGTGTGAGAGTTTTTAACAAGGTCCAGGGAAAGTGAACACAGCAGGATTTTTTGATATAAACATGATTTCTCCTGATTCTCTGCTTGCTTTTAGTTTTATATTTTCTTATCCCAGTCAAAATTTAGTGCACAGTGAGATGTGCTACTTTAAAAAATTCTCAGATATGAAATTGCTTGCTAATATAACAATCAGAACAGGGAAAAGGGGCCAAAATGAGGAAAAAAGGTTGACATAAGAGTCATTAGAAACAAGATGTGAGCAGATGGTTTTCAAAAGAAGATATACAAATGATCAACAAATGGCTTAAATTTATAAACAACAGTAAATGCAAATGAAAATAAATGTAAACTGGCACAATGGATAGAGCACTGGGCCTGGAGTCAGAAAAGATCAGAGTTCAAATCAGAGTTCCAAAAGCTTACTAGTTGTGAGATCCTGAGCAAGTCACTTAACCACTGCCTGCATAAAACTGGAGAAAGAAATAGCAAACCACTTCAATATCTTTGCCAAGAAAACCCCATCAAGAGTTTGTCCATGGGTTCATGAATGGATGTGACTGAACAACAACAAAGGTTATATAAAATACCTCATATCCATAGAGTTGACTAAGTTGAAAAATGCATAAATAGTGTTGAAGAGACTATGAGAAGATATATACACTAATTCACTATTACTCAAGCTATGAATTGGTCCAATCAGTCTGAAAAACCATGTAGTTATGCAAGAAGAGTAACTAACCTGTTCACACCTTCCTCATACCCATTGAACTAGTCATCCTATTCCTGGGCGTAAATTCCAACAAACAGGGATGTCCCAAATGCTTGTTGCTCAAATGCATCTGGTCTCAGTGATGTAGTAGTTTCCTTCAATAATGCAGCTCATATGTAAATCAATCATATTTGCCCATTCTTCAAGACTTTAATCCATATGTCTTCCCCAATTTTTTTCCACAGAGGGTCCACTCAACATGCTTGATGCCTCTACCTTCCATCTCTCAGTCTTCATATATAACTAACCCATCTTTTTTTCTCTTACTTGATTCTTTGATGATATTCTTTCAAATAATTCATTGATTTTATGTTGTGCAACCTCCTCATACTCACCATGCATCTTTCCATTGCCCTCTGTGTGATTCTCTCACCTTTAATTCTTTGGAGGCAGTAATGTTGCTATTTGTAATAATACTTATTTTAGCAGGAATAAAGTGGAAACAAAAGGAGGCATACATTGATTAGGGAATGGTTGAACATAATATGTGAATGTACTACAGTATTATTGGGCCATAAAAAATGACAAGGAGGAATTCAGAGAAACATGAGAAGGTTTTATGAACTGATACAGGATAAAGACAGTAGGCTCGGGGGTGGAGCCAAGATGGCGGAGTAGAAAGACGCACATACACATAGCTCTGAACCCACAACCCATAGAATGGCTACAGGGAAGTAACTCACGGCGAATTCCGAGGGAGATTTCTGTTCCAGAGAGACCTGCAAACCTCTCGCGGGGGGTCCTTCGCGCTGCGGACTGGGCGCCGGGACTGGGAGCTGAGTGCAGCCCTGCCGCGGCCGCGGCACCGAGAGGAAAAGATCCGAGCAGGCTTCACAGACAGGATCTCCAGCGGCCACGCGGGTCCCTCCACCCACAGGTGACAGGGGTGGGTGAGAGAGTCTCTTTGGCGGGTCGAGAGGGGAGTGGGGTGCCCCCATAATACAGCCCCCCCCCCGGGAGGTAGAAGCTGAGAGGTGGCTGCAGACAGGGGCTCCCCAAGCGGGCGGGAGCCTGAATCCATTGCGGAAGGTCTGTGCATAAACCCCCTGAGGGAACTGAGCCTGAGAGGTGGCCCTGCCCCGATCTCAGCACCAGATCATAATCTCATACTGAATAGCAGCCCTGCCCCCGCCAAAAGCCCTGAGGCTGGAAGCAGCATTTGAATCTCAGACCACAAACACTGGCTGGGAGGATCAGGAGGTGAGGTGGGTGTGAGGAAAATATTCAGAGGTCAAGTCACTGGCTGGGAAAATGCCCAGAAAAGGGAAAAGAAATAAGACTATAGAAGGTTACTTTCTTGGCGAACAGGCATTTCCTCCCTTCCTTTCTGATGAGGAAGAACAATGCTTACCATCAGGCAAAGACACAGAAATCAAGGCTTCTGTGTCCCAGCCCACCCAATGGGCTCAGGCCATGGAAGAGCTCAAAAAGAATTTTGAAAATCAAGTTAGAGAGGTGGAGGAAAAGCTGGGAAGAGAAATGAGAGACATGAAGTCAAAGCATGAACAGCAGATCAGCTCCCTGCTAAGGGAGACCCAAAAAAATGTTGAAGAAATTAACACCTTGAAAACTAGCCTAACTCAATTGGCAAAAGAGGTTCAAAAAGCCAATGAGGAGAAGAATGCTTTCAAAAGCAGAATTAGCCAAATGGAAAAGGAGATTCAAAAGCTCACTGAAGAAAATAGTTCTTTCAAAATTAGAATGGCACAGATGGAGGCTAATGACTTTATGCAAAACCAAGAAATCACAGAACAAAGAGAGAAGAATGGAAAAATGGAAGATAATGTGAAATATCTCATTGGAAAAACAACAGACCTGGAAAATAGATCCAGGAGAGACAATTTAAAAATTATGGGACTACCTGAAAGCCATGATCAAAAGAAGAGCCTAGACATCATCTTTCATGAAATTATCAAGGAAAACTGCCCTGAGATTCTAGAACCAGAGGGCAAAATAAATATTCAAGGAATCCACAGAACACTGCCTGAAAGAGATCCAAAAAGAGAAACTCCTAGGAACATTGTGGCCAAATTCCAGAGTTCCCAGGTCAAGGAGAAAATACTGCAGGCAGCTAGAAAGAAACAATTCAAGTATTGTGGAAATACAATCAGGATAACACAAGATCTAGCAGCCTCTACATTAAGGGATCGAAGGGCATGGAACAGTATATTCCAGAAGTCAAAGGAACTAGGACTAAAACCAAGAATCACCTACCCAGCAAAACTGACTATAATACTTCAGGGGAAAAAATGGTCTTTCAATGAAATAGAGGATTTTCAAGTATTCTTGATGAAAAGACCAGAGCTGAAAAGAAAATTTGACTTTCAAACACAAGAATGAAGAGAACCATGAAAAGGTGAACAGCAAAGTGAAGTCATAAGGGACTTACTAAAGCTGAACTGTTTACATTCCTACATGGAAAGACAATATTTGTAACTCTTGAAACATTTCAGTATCTGGGTACTGGGTGGGATTACACATGCACACACGCTCACATACATAGAGACAGAGTGCACAGAGTGAATTGAATAGGATGGGATCATATCTTTAAAACAAGATGAAATCAAGCAGTGAGAGAGAAATATATTGGGAGGAGAAAGGGAGAAATTGAATGGGGCAGGTTATCTCTCATAAAAGAGGCAATCAAAAGACTCATTAGTGGAGGGATAAAGAGGGGAGGTGAGAGAAAAACATGAAGTCTACTCTCATCACATTCCACTAAAGAAAAGAATAAAGTGCACACTCATTTTGGTAGGAAAACCTATCTCACAATACAGGAAAGTGGGGGATAAGGGGACAAGCAGGGTGGGGGGGATGATAGAAGGGAGGGCATGAGGAGGAGAGTGCAATTCGAGGTCGACACTCATGGGGAGGGATAGGATCAAAAGAGAATAGAAGTAATGGGGGACAGGATAGGATGGAGGGAAATATAGTTAGTCCTATACAACACAACTATTATGGCAGTCATTTGCAAAACTACACAGATATGGCCTATATTGAATTGCTTGCCTTCCAAAGGGAAGGGGTGGGGAGGGAGGGAGGAAGAGAAGTTGGAACTCAAAGTGTTAGGATCAACTGTCGAGTAATGTTCTTGCCACCAGGAAATAAGAAAAACAGGTAAAGGGGTATAGAAAGCTATCTGCCCCTACAGGACAAAAGAGAAGATGGAGACAAGGGCAGTGAGGGATGATAGAAGAGAGAGCAAATTGGTCATAGGGGCAATTAGAATGCTTGGTGTTTGGGGGGGGAGGGGATAAAAGGGGAGAAAATTTGTAACCCAAAATTTTGTGAAAATGAATGTTAAAAGTTAAATAAATAAATTTAATAATAATAAAAAAATAAATAAATAAATAAAAAAAAAAAAACAAAAAAAACAAAAAAAACAAAAAAAACAAAAAAAAAAAAAAAAAAGACAGTAGGCTCTCATAAAGAGAATAACATGCCTAATTCCTACAACAACAAATCAAAATGATACTAAACTGAACACACAATAATTGCAGAAGCTAATCTTGCTCGTGGAGAAATGATGATAAAATATACTTTCCTCCTCTCAGCAGAGGTACAAGACTGCGTTTGGCAAGTGTTTCATACGGTGCCATGTCATCACTGTTGGTTAATTTTCCTTAGCTGCTTTCTTTGTCACAAAAGGAAAGTTGGCAGTGGGCTACTTTGGGAAATGGTGGTAATTTTTTTAAAACATCAATAAAACATATAACAAACAGTGTTCTTAACCTCTTTTCCAGGTTAAAATTTTCCTATTATCATTGCTTACTCTGATATCTACTGCCTAAGGGAACAGTAGATTGCAACAAGAGCAGTTTATACCATATTATTTCATCCCTGAACCTACCCAGGCTCTCTTTGTGATTTTCTTTTCTTCTCTCTCCCTCTAGTCCTCTTTAAACTTGTTCTTTTTAGTTTTCATCTGTCATTTCTTTTTTTTCTTTCTGTACATGCTTCTTACTCTTTCTATGTGGCTGAATGTCTTCTCTCCCCATCTCTCTATCTGGATCTTTCCCTTTTCCCCTGTCTTCCTGCATTCCTTTCCAATATTTCACTCCCTTTCAGCTACTAAAACAGGTTATAAAATGGAAATGAAGTGTGTGTATACGCATATACATAAACACATACACGTATAATTTATTTCTATAATTTATTTTATTAATTTTAATAATATATATCTACTTTAGTTATTAAATTATTTAACACTGATTATAATTTTATTACTTTTATTCTATCCTTTATTTCTCTTACTATATTGACTGGATAAAGTTTTATGCCCTCCAATCTTAATTTTGAAAGGCAAGCAAATTAAATGGTGTAATTATAAGAAAATATTTTTATGTTTTATTTGCATATGGCCCTCCATGGATATTTTTGCCTGTGGGTCAGTAGTTTAAAAGGCCTTTTGATATTCATGTTAAACATTTCTTCATTGCAACGTTGGAAATATGGCAATAAGCCCTTATACCCAGGCAGTGAAAATTAAAAGAACCATTCCAAGTGGTCAGTGGAGCATAGACTGTGGACTTACAACCCACCAGTCTTTTAAAATGTCTTGCTGTGACCTCATCCTTGAACAGACTAGCACTATATCTTTGTCTACTGTTTTTCTCTTGCTCTCAGTATTCCAGAATCCCTTTCTCTCATGCTGCTTTGGATACCAGAGGAGAGCAGACTTTCTACCTGTTAGCTAGTATGTGCCTCTTTTATTGATAGCTTGATATCACATCCATCTTAATCTGTAACTTGTGCATGTGAGTGTTTCCTGAAAGAATGAGACACTGAACAATGAAAAATAGTTGGCTCTTTCCCAAAACAAACTTGTTTTTCTAAGACCCCAAACTGTCTCCAACATCATTAGGAAGAGCCAAAGCCACCTGAGGCTGTGCATTAATTAGCAATTAGGTCACACATTGGGTGGTGGGAAGACACTCAGCCTTTTGGCCTCATTCCTCACAACACACCCAAGCAAGACACCAGCAGTCAAAGAGGGGCCACCCTGTTATATCTTGTTACTTAATTGGGGGAAGTTAAAGACGCTAATGTGCACAGGCAGATTCTGTAGCTTCAATTAGAGATCATTAGTGGCTGTGTCAGCGGTGCCCACTGAAAAGTGATATTTGCTCTGGGGAAGACTTTGTAAGGTGCTCTGAGTTCCTATAGGAAAATAACAGGACCGTGTTTGACATAGCTTCCAGCTGTGCACTTTTTCCTTCCATCCTCTGCTCTCATTGGCAGGACAGCTTCCCCTATGGCTTCCATTACTTTTAGTGGCTGTGTTCCCATGGCTTGGTTATTAAACCATGACTGACGCTGTCCATGGTAGCAGAGCGAGGCCTTAACAGACCATGGACTTGCAGCAGGGTTGGCTTCATCCGCCTCTGCCACCCATCACTTTTTACAAGAAATGAAGAAGCCGCTCTCAGAGGTAGGGCTGTGAAGTCCAGAGTTAACACTGAACAAAACCTCAGAGCAGTCAGAAAGTGATTTTTGACTGACTGCAAAGCAAAATATAGGAAACAGCCTTGTCAAGTATAGGAAGAAGAAAATACTGTTGTCTTTTGGACTTTAAGATCAGTTCCTAATTAAAAAGAAAGCCCTCACTTTCTACCCGCAAAAGACAAACAAACAAACAAAAAACAGATTATGGGGATGTTTCTGGAAGGCAAATTTTGGAAACATTCATTATGGTGGAGCTGACTCAAGTAGCCTGAAAATTAGATAGCTTATGGAGTGTCTGCACTATATGATAGCACAATTTATCTCAATGCATTTAACACTTTGGAATGGGAAACTGGTGAATGGTTTAAAAAAAAATGTGCATACACACATATGCACACACTTCCTTTCTCTCATACACAATAACGTATAACCTTTGCCAGACGTTACAGTGACCTATGCTGCTGCCTTTAAAATAAGACACAATGCAATGTTGTGTCAGGGTCAACAGCACAAATCCATCTGGATTATTTTACTGTCATATTCCACTGCACTCCCCATGCTAACAAGAGCTCCGGCTCCACAATTGCTGGGATAGCAGGATTTCCTTCAGTAGGGGGTTTAGAACCTGCTGCCACTAAGCCTAATTCACTCGCAAATAATTAGATTCTCGCTTTAATAATATCAATTAAAAAACTCAGCACTTTGTAGGGAGGGGAGGAAGTGAAGCAAATACATTAGCAGGACAGGAAAAGAGATGAAATCTTCATTAATAGGGTAAGTTCTGAAGTGTGAATGTCACTTTTCTGTGACAATTACAAGTTTTAGAAATGCCAAGGTGTTCTTGTTTTTTTAATTTTGACTTCAATTTTCTTGGTCTTATTGTTGTCAGATCTGCCTAAACAATTAGCTCCAGATTATTAGAATCTAGATATGTATCACACTAAGAACCCTTAGGAAAAAATAATAGTAGGCTTCACCAAACAACCATTTTCATTAGGATTTTCCCACCCCCACCCTCCCCAGTTCCTTGCTCACATTCTTTTCCTGCCCCTTGACTTGTGTGAGCTGTTGCTGCAGAGATGGCAGGATGTCAATGCCCCCAAAATTGAACCTGTGATTTGTTTTTCTTTGATTTATGTGCTTGTAGTCAATAAACTTTATAAAGGAAAGTATCAGACTGAACAATCAATCAAAGATAAACAGATTCCTGTCCTTTAAAAGCATTTCAGCCCAGTGTGGGAGCGCCTCATTCATCTTTCCCAGGCATGTTTGTAGCCCTTATGCTCAGACAGGACTGACTCCTCACTTCAGGCAGCTTTGCTACTCTGTGGTAGACCTGGGATTTATCTGTTTCATAACCCCAATCATCTTCAACATCCTCAATATTGTCAGAAGCAAGAGGTAGGTTTCCTACTTTACATGCCATGACCTAAGTTTCTTGTCCACTTACAGTTGTATGTATAGGAAAATAGGTCTGAATTTAAATTCTATAAGTATTCAGACTAGATTCCTAAAAGTAATGAATATTTGCATACTTTTCATTTTAAAAATCTCTACCCCCTGCCCCTGCCCCACTGCCAAAACCTATCCCCTCCTCATTCTTTTAAAAAATCTTTTAAATTGTCTCTGAAGTAGACCAAATTCTAGCTGGCATGCTTTGCTTCTCTGTAGCACAGATGGTGTGCATATGCAGATTGGTGATTTTCTAATCAATACAGTGGCACTGGGGAATATCTGTAAGTATTGTAATAATGCATTAGTCAAGAGTGATGTTGTAACACACTGAGATCATACACATAAATCTAAGACACCATGTCTAGACACTCCAGGGAAGATGGCATGGTGTGGGTTAGAGCAGGCATTAAGGGAGGGCAATATTTCAAATATGATGGGGAAATAACGCAATTTGCAGACTTTAATAAAACCACTGGGGAATTAATTTCAGTAAGGCTACAGCATCTCCTGAAACATTCCCATTCTTGCTTTGGCTTCATGGGTCCTCAGAATGAGGTACTTTTCACCTGTTATCTCAGGCATGAATACAGAGCGGGATCTGTGAATTGAGCTGGATTTTTAATGGGCTGAATAGAAAAATAATCCCTTTATAGGTAGTACTTTAGCAATATAAAACTACATTATGCAAACAATGGGCAGACAGTGTAAGTCTAGGAGATCCAGACTTAGAAGAGCTTACAAATTAACCAACTGAGCACCCATTGGAGCAAGCTCAGAAAATCCATTCTAGCATAAAACTTGACCAACTGAGTCCACCAAGTTGTAATAAGGAGGCTTTTGAAGATGAAGAATAAGAGGTGAATTGTATGCCTATTTATACACAGACTTTTTCTTTCTCCTGAAAATTACTGCCTCATTTTCCCACCTCTCCTACCTCAGAAGCTGTTCGCCACTTGCAGCCTGAATCGTTTCTGGTGTATCATTTTTAATCAACTAAACTAAGTTACATTTCTGTCAGCTAAGAGCCACTCCAAAGTAGAAAACATCCTGCCAGCAAAGCTGGGCAAAACAAAGCAAAAAAAATTAGAAATTAAATCCAACCAACACTAGAATTCCTACAGATAAGCCAGGGTCTCTTTCTGCCCATGAGATCCAGGTTGTACCAATCAGGTTTCTAATCCAACACTCCCTTTCCTTCAGACAGTTCTCCACATTGCCATTTGGTTCCACAGAAACCTAACCAAAATAGTATGAAAAATCTCAAGGAAGTACCATATCTTTAACATACTAGAAGTTTTTCAATGAAAACAAATGAGAAAAGGAGGTGAAAGTGAGATAGAACCAGTCCAATTATCTCAGCATCCACAGGAATGCATATGAAAAATGAACTTCAACTTTCCCCTGACTCTCAGACTGCCTGGCTTATTAAAAGAGGTATGGTATTTCAGTGAGTATGAGGAAGGGCAAATTTTTCTTTTTTTAAGGGAAATTTTAATTGATCTCTTTTCTTTTTATACCACCTCCATTTTCTAATGTCTATCCTCTCCACTTTCAAAAGAGGTATCTCAAAATGAAGGAGAAAAAGCTCACCAAACTGACCAGTATATAACAAAGATACAATATTATACACACTGGTCCCTACTCACCTAGCACAGGCCGTAGAAATACAGTGGAAAATAACACTCACTTGGCAAAATGTCTCCAGCCAGAATGTGGAAAATGCTTTTATAATATAGTCCTTAAGCATTGGTCTGCTGTCTGGAGGGAATCTGAATTGTAAGCTTTTAGCTTCTGCATGAATTTTGGAGATCTGTGTTTACGATGTGGATATCTAATATCATCATCATCATTGTTGCACTTGATCATTTATAGAATCATAAGATAATAGTTTTGAGTTGGAAGAAATTCTAGAAGTCATCTCGTTCAAACTTCACATTTTTACAGATGAAGAAACTGAGGGCTAAGATTTATAGCAACTTGTCCCAAATCCCTCACATATTAAGTGGCAGGGTTGACATTTGAACTCAGTCCCTCTGCCTCCAATTCATGACCAATGAGTCATGCTGCTTCCTTTTGCCTTTAGAAGATTATTTTTAATCAGAATATTGTAAATGTGTTTCATTTCCTTAGCTCTTGACCTTCTTTTTCTCTTCCTGAAAGGGAATTTTATCTGTATTAGAAGAGACATATACATCTTGTGAGAAAGGGTTGAAAACTCCAGGAGGGCAGAGGCAGATGGCAGTTTTCCATATTCTATAAAGTCCCTTGAGCTCTGAACACAGTGACATGCACCCAGTGGGCACTCAGTAAATGTTAGCTGGTATAGATGATCATGATGGGCGGCCTCCAGAGTATCTGAATGAGTGATGGCCACTTGTTATTGGGGGAGGAAATCACTTTTTCTATCACATTGAGAAAATAAATGAAATGCAGGCCTATTTCTCCTAGAGCTCTTATTCCACTCCAGTACTTCCTCTTTAACGTAAGCAATCTTTTCTGCCAAAGTCAAAAATATATGGCTCTGTGTTTCTTCTTATTCTCCTTTCTGGTCTGCCAGTAGTTTTTAGCATACCTATGAACTAGCTCCATTGAATTCTTAGCCACACAATAATCACAATTTAAACCATCATTTTCTCTTTGCTCTGTTTTCTGTCTCAGTCTAAATCCATTTCAATTCCCCAGCTCCTCATTTAGCCATTTTTATACCTTTCCCTGAAGTATGTAGATGACTAGAACTATCTTTTCAAATACCATCAATCATTTTCTTTTCATTTGTCTCACCTTAACTCTATCCATAGCTTCTAAATCAACATCAACTAATCCAATTTCTCTTTCTTCTAGGCCCAGAAAAACCTAAATCCCAGGGAAAGAATCATAATAATAAAAATAACACACCTTTATATAGTACTTTAAGGTTAATAAAGTTCTTTACCAACACTGACTACAGTGAAGCAAGCATTGCCAACGTTATTGTCTCCAAACTATAAATGATGGCACTTAGTAGGAGAAATTCAGTGACTTACCCAAGGTCACATAGCTAGAAAGTCTTACAGGTGAGACACAAAACTAAGTCTCATGACCTCACTTTTATTGTTACTTTTAAGACACATGATGCCTTTTCTTTTAAAATGGAGAATAAGGCAGACCTATGTTACTAGAGAGATCAAAGAAAGGAAAACAACTCATGTTTGCAAAGATATTTATAGCAGCTCATTTTGTAGTGGTAAAGAACTGGAAACCAAGGATGAACTCATCAACTGGGGAACAGCTAAAGAAATTTTAGTATTTAAGTGTAATGAAATATGATTATTGCATAAGAATTACGAAAGGAAAAGTCTTGGAGAAGCATGAGAAGATTTGTATGAACTGATATAAAGTGAACAGAACCAGGAGAACAATTTCTACAAGATCTGCAACATTTCAAAGATACATAACTTTGGCAAACTTGAGAACTTTAAGCAACGTGATAGACCAACCATGATCGCAGAGGACCAGTGTCAAAAAAACTGCTCCCTTCCTGACTGAGAAGTGGCGAGCTTAAATTGTATAATGAAGCACATGATGTTGGATGTTGGCCATGTTGGACATGTTTTGCTTAAATATGCATATTAGTGATAAGGAGGTTTTTTTTTCTTCTCTTCATTTTTGCTGAGGTAGAGGAAGAGAAAAAAAATTCTTGTTCATTTAATGTATATGTTGTTATTGCTGTTTAGTCATTTTAGTCCTGTCGTTGTAACCTCATTTGGAGTTCTCTTGGCAAAATACTAGAGTAGTATTCCCCAGCTCGTTTTTATAAGTGAGATGCTGAGGTAAACAGAGTTAAATGGTTTTTCCAGGGACACATAGCTAATGAATGTCTGATGCCAGATTTGAACATGAGGAAATTAGTCTTCCTGACTCCAGGTTCAGCAGTCTACCTACTGAGCCACCTAGCTGCCCATATACCACCTAACTCTATATATCTACATATATATATATATATATCTACATATATATGTATATATATATATATATATATACATATACACACACACACACACACACACACACACACACACACACACATATATATATATATATACACACATACATAGGCAGATATATATATATCTGCCTATGTATGTGTATGTATATATGCATATGTATGCGTATATATATGCATATGCATGTGCATATATGGATGTATATATGAATGTATGGAGAAATATAGAGCTCTGTATGTGTGTATGTGCATGTATGTGAATATATACATCAATATATATATTTATGCACACATATTTGCATATATTTTAAATATGTGTATTTGTATTATAAATATTCATGTGTATATATTCATGCATTTGTCTCTATATACATAGATATGTGTATCCATATTAATATGTGTGTCTAAGTATATGGGTATGTGCACACAATGAATTAATTTGTATATGTATAAATAATATTTATGTGTACACACATATGTAGTACACACATACATATGCTCTGTAACCTGAGTCCACTTAATGGCTTTAGGAGAGAGGAAGAAAAACAAAGGAGAATGATGATCAGATGGAATTATGTTCATTGTCATTGTCACCACTGAGCCAAGCCATGCTGCTCTTTAGAAGAGGGGTTATTAGCCTAGAATCTGAACCATCTTGTTTTGTTGGAGTTTTTTAATAGTTTGAAAAATATATTTTAAAATAATTGATTTCCCTATGTGTTTGACTTTGGTAATCCAATGTGTATACTTTTAAAAACATTATTAAAAGAAAAGGTTTAGGTCCATAAACTTGACTACATTGCCAATGGCATCCACAAAACAAATAAAAACCAAAAAGGTTAAGAAAGTGTGCTCTAGATGTAGAGGGTAAAAAGTGACTTTTAGAGGTGTTATAAGTAATTGTGATCTTCTCTGGATTATGAAGAGTTCTTAGAGGGGAAACCAGGACCCTCAGGGAATATAGGACTAAACAGAAAGAACCACTTTAATACTATTCTTTCACATTTTCATTGGACTTTCACATTATTATCACAACACATTATTCTATTGTCACAACAACCCTGGGGGTTGGTAAGTCATGTATTATTATTGGGTCTGGGGATTTTTAGTGGACTTGAAGATCAACATGAGTCAACAGGGTCATAAGGGAGCCAACAAAATCAATACGATGCTAGACTACGTTAAGAGAAGTATCTGTCCAGAACTAAAGTGGTAACAGTCCCACTGTGCTCCAACTGGCCAAACTGCCCTGGGAATATTGTTTTGAGTTGTAGATGCCCTGTTTAAGAAAAAATATTGGTAATCTGAAGGAGAACACCCAATGAAAAGTAGCAACAATGGCAAAGGACCTTGTGCTGATGGCACGCAAGGAGTAGTTGAAGGAACAGACTGGAGAAGTAAATATTTAGAATGAGTAGACTAACTGTCTCCAAGGATTTAAAGAGCTGTCACATACAAGACAGATTAGACTTGTTCTGCTTAGCCCCAGAAGGGAGAAGGAGGAACAATGGGTGAAAGCTGCAAAGAAACCAATATAAGTTGGATGTCAGAAAAAATTTTTAAAAGATTAAAATTTTTTAAATTAAAAAATAGACATTAGAACTATTCAAAAGTAGCATGGACTTCCTTAGGAAGTAATGGTTTCCCCTTTATTGGGGTACAGATGAATTGTACAGGAGACTGAGAGCTAGAGTTGGAGTCAAGAATATCTGAGTTCAAATCTTGTCTTGGACACTGGCTTGTGCATAACCCTATGCAAGTTATTTAAGTTCTATGAACCTTATTTTCCTCACCTATAAAATGAAAATAGTTGTAGAACCTACCTCCTAGAGTTGTTGTGAGATAACATTTGTAAAGAATTTTGCATTACAAACTTAACATGCTATATAAATCCTAATTATGATCATAATTATTATTACATTAACATTTGCATATGTAGAATTATTAAAGAAGAATATCTTTAAGCAAAGGATGGATAATTACTTCCAGAGATGGTACAGAAGAAATTCATTTTAAGGGAGCCAAGATGATGGAATAGAGAAATGGACTTGCTGTAGCTCTACCCTCATAGCTCACAAAATAGCCATGAAAAATGACTCTAAACAAATTCTAGAGCAGCTGAAGCCACAAACAACAGAGTAAATGAGATTTGCAGTCCACGACAGCCTGAAAGGCCAACAGGAAAGGTCTATCACACTATGCTTAGAGCAGAGCACAGCTTGGATAGGACTGGAGCAGGCTGCAGGGTGTGGAATCACTAGTAGTAGCTGTGGTTCCCAGATTTCTCAACCCACAAATGCCAAAGACAGCTTCAAAAGTCAGTAAGAAAGCGCTTCCACCTGGGTGAGAAGGGAACAGGACTGGCCCCAGCACCAGCTCCAGGGCAGAAGCCACTGCCACAGTAGTATCCACTTTTGGAGCCCTCCACCTAAAGACCCTGGGGAAATTCAGCAGTCAATCTGAATCTCAGTCCTGAGTGGTGGTTCTGGGGTGAGGATGAGCACTGGCATGGTAGCTTTGGTGGAGGCTCTGGAGAGAGAATCCTACTCACAGATCCTGGGCAGAGAAGTGGTTATGGTTGGTCCCAGAGCAGAGCATAGGCCAGAAGAGGAGTAAACTCCTCTCCCTTGATTGTGCCATCTTGGAGGAACTGAGAACTTACAGATCCCTAGAGTATACCCTCCATTTGACAAAAGATGTAAAAGTCAAATAACTGACTGGGAAAATGCCCAAAAAAGGGGAAAAATTAAGACTATAGGAGGTTACTTTCTTGGTGAAAAGGTATTTTCTTCCATCCTTTCAGTTGAGAAAGAACAAAGCATGCCATCAGAGGAAGACATAAAAGTCAAGGCTTCTACATCCAAAAAAATATGCAATGGTCTAAGGCCATAGAAGAGCTCAAAAAGAATTTTGAAAATCAAGTAAGAGAAGTGGAGCAAAAATTATTAGGAAGAGAAATGAGAGCAACACAAGAAAATCATGAAAAGTGAGTCAACAACTTCTTAAATGAGACCCCCCCCCCCAAAAAGAAAATAACACCTTTAAAAATAGACTAACCCAAATGGCAAAAGAGGTTCAAAAAAGCCAATAAGGAGAAGAATGTTTTAAAAAAAACAGAAGTAGACAAATGGAAAAGGAGGTTCAAAAGCTCACTGAAGAAAATAATTCTTTAAAAATTAGAATGGAGCAGATAGAAGCTAATGACTTTATAAGAAACCAAGAAATTATAAACCAAAAGAATGAAAAAAATAGGATATAATGTGAAATATTTCATTGGAAAAACAACTGACTTGGAAAACAGAGCCAATTATTGGTCTGCCTGAAAATCATGTTCAAAAAAAGAGCCTACACATCATCTTCCACAAAATTATCAAGAAAAACTGCCCTGATATTCTAGAACCAGAAGGTAAAATAGAAATGGAAAAAATTCACTGATCACCCTCTGAAAGAAACCCCAAAAGGAAAGCTCCCACAAATATTGTAGCCAAATTCCAGAGTTCCCAGGTCAAGGAGAAAATATTACAAGTAGTCAGAAAGAAACAATTCAATTATTATGGAAATACAATCAGGATAACACAGCATTTAGCAGCTTTTACACTAAGGAATTGAAAGGCTTGGACTATGATATTCCAGAGATCAAAGGAAATGCAATTAAAACCAAGAATCACCTATCCAGCAAAGATGAGTATAATACTTCAGGGGAAAAAATGGAATTTCAATAAAATAGAGGACTTCCAAGCATTCTTGCTGAAAAGACCAGAGCTGAATAGAAAATTTGACTTTCAAATACAGAATCAAGAGAAATATGAAAAGGTAAACAGGAAACAGAAGCCTTAAGGAACTCATTATAGTTGAAGTGTTTACATTCCTACATAGAAAGATGTTATTTACAACTCATGAGACCTTTTTCAGTATTAGGATAGTTAGAGGAAATATAGATATGTAGGTGTGTATGGGTATGTATGTGTATATTATATATGTGTAGGTATGTACATGTGTATATGTATGTATACGTGTGTGTACATAGACAGAAGGCACATGGTGAGCTGAATATGAAGGGAGAATACCTAAAAAAATAAAATTTACTGTTGAATGGAATGTACTAAGAGTAAGAAAAAGGGACAGGTAGAATGTAGCAAATCATCTCACATGCAAGAGGGAAGAAGGAGCTTCTACAGTAGAGGGGAAGACAGAGGAAATGAAAAGAAGCAATTGAGTCTTACTCTCAAGGGATTTGGCTGATGAAGGAAATAACACACACTCAATTGGGGATGGAAATCTATTTTACCCAGCAGGAAGGCAAGGGGGAAAGGGGATAGGAGAGGGAAGATAATAGAAGGGACAGCAAATTGGAGAAAGGGATAATCAGAAGTAAACACTATTGTGGGAGGACAGGTCAAGGAAGAGAATGGAATAAATGAAGGGTAGCATAGAATAGAGGGTAATGTGGTTAGTCTTTTACAACATAAATATTATGGAAGTGCTTTGCATTGTTATACATGTATGACCTATATGGAATTGCTTGTTTCCTCAGTGAGGGTGGGTGGGGAGGGAGGGAGAGAATGTGAAACTCAAAGCTTTAAGAATAAATGTTAAAAATTGTTTTAACATGCAACTGGAAATTAAGCCATACAGGCAATGGAGTACAGAAATCTATTTTGCCCTAAAGGAAAATAGAGGGGGAAGGGGAATGGAAGAAGTGTGGATAACAGAAGGGAGGACAGACTGGAAGAAGGTATGGATGGGGTGCATGCTGTCCTGGAGTGTGGGCTGGGGAGAGATGGGGAGAAAATTTTGAATTCAAACTCTTGTGGAAGTAAATGTTATGAACTAAAAAAATAAATAAATTGTGTATTTTAAAAAAAGAAATTCATTTTAGGTATTAATTGAGCTAAATTCAGTCCTCCAAACCAGCTATTACGACTCCAAGTATCTTGTTCTTTCTAGTGTATCAAGCTGCCTATTTCTTTACAGAGTTATTTTAGTACACATTATATCAAGATTTTCATTTCCCAGGGCAGAGCCAAGATGGCGGAGTAGAAAGACACACTTACGATAGCTCCAAACCCACAGCCCATAAAATATCTGTAAAGAAGAACTCCCAACAAATTCTGGAGCAACAGAAGCCACAGAACAACAGAGCAAAGGAGATTTCTGTTCCAGAGAGCCCTGAAAAACCTCTCGCAAAAGGTCCTTCATGCTGCGGACACGGAGCAGAGCCCAGCCCTGCATTGGCCGCCCAGTGCTGAGAGGAGCAGATCCAAGCAGGCTTCAGGGATGGAATCTCCAGCAGCCACACGGGTCCCAAAGGTTGGTGAGAGGGTCTTCTCAGCTTGCCAAGAGGGGTGTGGGGTGCCTCTATAACTCAGGCCCCCTTGGGAGGCAGCAGCAGAGGCAGGAGTAGACCAGGGCTCCCCAAGCAGGCAGGAGCCCAGATCCATTGTTGAAGGTCTCTGCATAAACCCCCTGAGGGAACTGAGCCTGTGAGGCGGCCCTGCCCCCACCTGAGCACCTGAACTTAATCTCACACTGAATAGCAGCCCTGCCCCCACCCAAAGCCCTGAGGCTGGGAAGCAGCATTTGAATCTCAGACCCCAAGCACTGGCTGGGTGGATCTGGAGGTGAGGTGGGGGTGGCCAGGACACTCAGAAGTCAAGTCACTGGCTGGGAAAATGCCCAGAAAAGGGAAAAGAAATAAGACTATAGAAGGTTACTTTCTTGGTGAACAGGTATTTCCGCCCTTCCTTTCTGATGAGGAAGAACAATGCTTACCATCAGGGAAAGACACAGAAGTCAAGGCTTCTGTATCCCAGCCCACTCAATGGGCTCAGGCCATGGAAGAGCTCAAAAAGGATTTTGAAAATCAAGTTAGGGAGGTGGAGGAAAAGCTGGGAAGAGAAATGAGAGACATGCAGTCAAAGCATGAACAGCAGGTCAGCACCCTGCTAAAGGAGACCCAAAAAAATGCTGAAGAAAATAACACCTTGAAAAATAGGCTAACTCAATTGGCAAAAGAGGTTCAAAAAGCCAATGAGGAGAAGAATGCTTTCAAAAGCAGAATTAGTCAAGTGGAAAAGGAGGTTCAAAAGCTCACTGAAGAAAATAGTTCTTTCAAAATTAGAATGGAGCAGATGGAGGCTAAGGACTTTGTGAGAAAGCATGATATCACAATACAAAACCAAAAGAATGGAAAAATGGAAGATAATGTAAAATATCTCATTGGAAAAACAACTGACCTGGAAAATAGATCCAAGAGAGACAATTTAAAAATTATGGGACTACCTGAAAGCCATGATCAAAAAAAGAGCCTAGATATCATCTTTCATGAAATTATCAAGGAAAACTGCCCTGATATTCTAGAACCAGGGGGCAAAATAAATACTGAAAGAATCCACCAATCACCTCCTGAAAGAGATCCAAAAAGAGAAACTCCTAGGAACATTGTGGCCAAATTCCAGAGTTCCCTGGTCAAGGAGAAAATATTGCAAGCAGCTAGAAAGAAACAATTCAAGTATTGTGGAAATACAATCAGGATAACACAAGATCTAGCAGCTTCTACATTAAGGGATCGAACGGCATGGAATAGGATATTCCAGAAGTCAAAGGAACTAGGACTAAAACCAAGAATCACCTACCCAGCAAAACTGAGTATAATACTTCAGGGGAAAAAATGGTCTTTCAATGAAATAGAGGACTTTCAAGCATTCTTGATGAAAAGACCAGAGCTGAAAAGAAAATTTGACTTTCAAACACAAGAATGAAGAGAACCATGAAAAGGTGAACAGCAAAGAGAAGTTATAAGGGACTTACTAAAGTTGAACTGTTTACATTCCTACATGGAAAGACAATATTTGTAACTCTTGAAACCTTTCAGTATCTGGGTACTGGGTGGGATTACACACACACATGCACACACGCACACACACATAGAGACAGAGTGCACAGAGTGAATTGAAGAGTATAGGATCATATCTTAAAAAAATGAAATCAAGCAGTGAGTGAGAAATATATTGGGAGGAGAAAGGGAGAAATGGAATGGGGCAAATTATCTCTCATAAAAGAGGCAAGCAAAAGACTTATTAGTGGAGGGATAAAGAGGGGAGGGGAGAGAAAAACATGAAGTTTACTCTCATCACATTCCACTAAAGGAAGGAATAAAATGCCCACTCATTTTGGTATGAAAACTTATCTTACAATACAGGAAAGTGGGGGATAAGGGGATAAGCAGGGTTGGGGGGATGATGGAAGGGAGGGCATGCGGAGCACGGAGCAATTTGAGGTCGACACTCATGGGGAGGGACAGGATCAAAAGAGAGAATAGAAGTAATGGGGGACAGGATAGGACGGAGGGAAATATAGTTAGTCTTAGATAACACGACTATTATGGAAGTCATTTGCAAAACTACACAGATTTGGCCTATATTGAATTGCTTGCCTTCCAAAGGGAAGGGGTGGGGAGGGAGGGAGGAAAAGAAGTTGGAGCTCAAAGTTTTAGGAACAACTGTTGAGTACTGTTCTTGCCACTAGGAAATAAGAAATACAGGTAAAGGGGTACAGAAAGTTATCTGGCCCTACAGGACAAAAGGGAAGATGGAGACAAGGGCAGAGAAGGATGATAGAAGAGAGAGCAGATTGGTGATAGGGGCAATCAGAATGCTTGGTGTTTTGGGGTGGGGGGAGGGGACAAAAGGGGAGAAAATTTGGAACCCAAAATTTTGTGAAAATGAATGTTAAAAGTTAAATAAATAAATAAATAAAAAAGAATTTCATTTCCCACGTAGTATGCTCTAGTTCACTCTACTAGAGCCAAGTCACCATCATACCTCCCTCAAGATTCTAGGGGTACCATGGGTTGGGGGGTGGGGTAGGAAGCCAGGAGATGCTTTTTTTTTAATGTCATTGGCTCAAGTCCCTTTTTGTTTTATTTCTCTAGCCCCAGCTATTAACCAATAACAAGTGATGAGTGTCCCAGATTAATTTAACCATTTAACATCGATCAGCTTTTACAAATGATACAATACCTCAATATAATCATTGCTTCAGAAATATAATAAGCAAGAATAAAAGTACAATCCTTTTCCTCTAAAATCACTCAGAGCATACTTTTCTTCTAATATACCTCAATGTCTAGGGATTTGTCTAGGATTTGTTCCTACATTAAATGGTCCCACCATGTTTACATCCAAATATGACATTGTTGATGCATGGGTTCTCATCTCAATTACCACTAAGCTAGGTACCAAAAGTCACTCCCTGCTCCTTGGAGCATAGAGGTCAAGCTGGCTGCAAAATCCAGTATGGACTCATTTTCCCAGATTGCTAGAAGCTCTCTCTCCTGATGTTTTAAGACTCACAAGGTTAGAGCTTCCATAAATTAAAAGAGAAAAAGATAAATGCTGAATCAAAAGCACTGAGGTCTTTTTTCATAAAGCCACATGCTGGCCTCAGAGCAGAAGTTCCAAGGTCTTTCCCTTACAGCATTATATCTCACTATGCATCATTAGCAAAGAAATTCAAGATATTCCTCGAGTAAATGGCCAAAGAGCAGTGATAGGAAGAAGAATGTCAGAGGATGACAAAGGCCTTTTGATAGTGGCCTTAGTTTTGGCTTGGTAGCCAATCGAAGAGGCTTCTCCAAATCATAAGGTTAGCCAATCAGAATCAATCACCAAATGTCTATACAGGCTCTAATACCTCTGTAAGGTACTTCCATTGCATGTCACCTCTACTCTCCTGGAAGCAGACTCCTAGCCTCTTCCACTCAGAACTCTGCATATGTTCTATGCCCCATCACACTCATAACGATTCCAATTGAGAATGTATCTGTCAACAGGGGAAATCCTTTTGATTAAGTTTTACAGAAAATTAGCCTGAGATTAGTGAGATTAATAGATGAAAACTACTATACGATTGGTGGTAAGCATCCTGAAGAGTGGAGGGAGTTTCTTTTGGTTTGGTTTGGGGGTTTCTTTGTGGTTTTGTTTCAGTTTGTTTTTTTGAAGTAGGCTTGCTCAAAGGAACAGAGATGGAGAGGCAAATCAGGGGTTCTATCCAGAAAAAGGAGACAGGAGGGGGAATTTATGGGGAAAAAATGCTACCCTGATATCCAAATGCAAAATCCCTGATGGAATTCTGATAACTCCAAAGCCAAACCCAAAAAGCTTCAGCTGATCCCATTCCAGCCTTAGAATTTTTCTGTAAAATCCCATGAGACAGACTTCACTGCAACCTACCTTTTTATTTCTGTGCCTCGAGTCCTGAAGTTTCAGGGACTCTTTCCTGATATCCTGGGTCACCTTGTAAATATTTCATTATAATTTCCCTCAAGGTTTGCAAGAGGGTTGTACTATTTGTGCATGGAAGCAGAGAATGATGCCACTATTTAATTTTCTCATGTCATTTACCTTTGGTTTTTGTCTAATGACTAGCCTGGTATAGTGAGAATAGTGCTCGGTGAGGACTCAAACCATGATTTGCAAAACTGATTACGCAACATAGTTCCCCTTGAACTTGAGAAAAGAAGAAAGAGACTTCAAAGCCTGTCTATAGAACTACTGAACAAACCATTATAATAGTTCATTCAATCAAAAATTCAGTCATTTATGTTACTAACATAACAAAACTTTTCAGATAGGAATTCAATGTTCTTGCATACAATGGGCAAAGGAAATACGAAAGTTTCAGGGACATGAAAATGATCTCACTCCTCCGCTCTCCACCCCAAATACCTCTGCTACCTGACTGATGCCTGAAATCTCACAAAGGAATATTAATTTCTTTGTTTTGAGATTTTCTCCTCTTTAAAAAAATGCTCTTATGAGAAGTGGCAAAGAAGTTATTTCAACCTACAGTGTGATGTAGTTGGTTTAAAAAGAAATGCCTTGCTCATTAAAACAGGAGTAACCTGGGTTTAAATCCTAGCACTTGCTACTGGTGCATGAGGAGGAATCTACCCAGCCTCTCTGAGCTATGATGTTCTTTATTTGTAAAATGTATGTAGAGGTACTTTCATGTACTTACCTCACAGGGTTATTGTGATGATCAACTAAAATATCATATATTAAATATTTGGTAAAACTTTTACCTTGTCTGCTATTTCTATTGAGACAGCTAGGTGACTACTGGACTCAGTAGCCAGAAAGACTCAAATTCAGATTCTGCCTTTGATACCTACTAGTCAACTTTAAGCAAATCACTTGTCCTTTTTAAGGCTCACTTTCCTCATCTGTAAAATGGGAATGATAATAATATTATTATATTAATAATATAAATTATTATTTTTATTATTAAATAGGATTATTATCCTCTATATAAATGTTAGTATTATGATTATTTTTCATTTACATCTTATTATAAATGCCTTTCTCAGACACATTCCTGAGAAGTGGATTTGGTGAGGGGAATGAAGAAAGACACACTAATTTAATTGAGAATAGCATGTCACCATATGAGAGAAAGGTGGTAGCTAATGGTGTTGAAGACAAATTTCATTTCTTCACAATTTTGTCAAGTTCTGATTATGGTTTTGCCAAATGAAACACGACTTTCTCCTCATGATCCCAAGCTGCTATGATCTTGTCAAGTAGCTGAGATGTTATTTGAGTAGATGCAGTTATAGAAACATAAAATAGTTTTTGATCTACTTTTTTATTGTTTATGTCACTGTGTATGAAGCTAAATGTGTGGTACAGACCCTCTCAGAAATATGTATCTTGCTACCTCTACTGCTATTTAAGATTATTGCCACAAGGGGGCAGAGTTGGATTGTGAAACTAAGTGGTCCGGGGTCTCCAGGGCAGTTTTCTAGACCATGCAGCAGGAGAGGAAGGGAAGTAGGCACAACGTAAAAATCAAGGCTATTGTTTATTTTAGTACAACTTTTGTATAAATGTAGCTACTGGTTTTCCAATTGGATGTAAAGTACAAATTAAAGTTGACAAAAGAATAATAAAATTTACTCCAACTGACAGAAAATGTAGTTCAGATATTATTTATTATGTCATATGCAAATAAGGTCAAATTTGACTGGGTACTTGTGAAACCTCTTTACGGGAACAATATGACACCATAATGATCAGTTTGTGCTGATTTTTTTGGAAGGAAAGACAGTTTTGTTTTGTTTTTAATTATAAAGGTGAATGAGGCTATGTTAAATTTAGAGTACTCTGATCTAAGGGAAATAAAAATAATAGCTACCATTTATATAGCTCTTGGAGTTTTTCAAAGTTGATTTTTACACATTATCTCTTTAAATCCTCACAATAATATTGTAAAGTAGATATATAATTATCTATATACCCATTTTACAGATGAGAAAATAAACAGTCATACAACTAATAAATCTGAAGGCAGAATCCATTGAATTGGAGCAATTCAGAGTTTGAGGGAACTTCAGATGCCATCTAATCCAACCTTTTAAATCATTGAGATTAATTTTCATTTTTATCTTGTTATCATGAGCACCTAGCAGAATGCAGCCACATAGCAGGTGTAGAATTGAATTGAATTACACTGAATTAAGTTGAATATCTGACAAGTGTTCACTTTGTCTTTGCATCACTTAGTAGTATGGTAGAGAGAACTACAGCTGCACTTGCAATCATCAAGATCTGAGTGCAAATTCAGCCTTAAATATTTACTAGGTATATGACCTTGGGCAAGTTACTTAACCTCTGTACACCTCAGTTTCTTCCTCTGTAAAACAATGATAATAATAGCACCTATCTCATCTCCCAGGCTCATTATGATGATCAAATAAGATAATATTTGTGATGTGCTTTGCAAATCTTTAGGAATGATATAAATGTTACCTATTGTTATTATTTATTAAATATAAATATATTTATATTTATTATTCATAAATTTTATTTATTGTATTTATTAATACATATATTTATAAATGTATTTATTAACTATAAATATTATTTATTAAATGCCTCAGTGGAAAAGAAATCCACTACCTCCCACTATTTTACCTCATTGTAGATTCCTGTGATTGCTCACACCATGTCTCTTGGGATCTTCTCTCCTCCAAGCTAACTATAGCCAGTTGTTATTTTTTTTTTTAACCAATCCTCATTAAGAATAATCTCATGGCCTTTCACAATCTGGTCCATAATCCTCTGGACACTCTCCAACTTATATGTCTTTGCTCTGATTGCTCCTTGTTTCCACACCATGTCCTCTGGGATCTTCTCTCTTCCATGCTTTACCACAGCCAGTTCTTTAAACCGATTCTCATTAGAATAATCTCATGGCCTTTCACAATCTGGTCCAAAATCCTCTGGATATTCTCCAACTCTCCAATATATGTCTTTCTAATGAACACAAGGGAGAAGTGGAAAACCACCTTCTGGATACTATCCTTCTCTTATGATAGTCAAAGATCTTTTAGCTTTGGAGGGGGGGGGGGGGCAGGCTTGCCAACTCATACTAAGCTTGCTGTCCATTAAAATTCTTTAATTTTTTGCATGAAATGCTGTTTGTCTATGCCTTCCAAGTCATTTGTGATATTGATCTTTTGAATACAAATATGAAACTTTTACACGTATCTTTTCTAATTTTAGCTTTATCGGATTTGGACTAACATACTAGCCTGTCAAATTCTTTTTAACCAGATCATGGTTCTGCATGCAATATTCTAGCTGTCCTTCCTGGTTCTGTTGTCCTCTGAAAATTTGATAAGAATGCCACTTAGTACTTTATCCATGTCACTGATAAAAATATTAAACAACAGAGAACCAAGCACAGATCCTCTATGCATTCTGCTAGAAACCAGTTTCTAAGTTGATTTCAAACTATCATTGAGCCCAGCCTTTCAACTAACTCTTGAATTAGCATTAAGTGTACCATAGTCTAGCTCACATCTCTTCATCTTTTCCATACTAACTAGTGATCAGACAACTGAAACTAGAGGAAGCACTGACCTTCCTCAGAGGTTTCAGGTAACATAAGATTCCAGGTTCCACAATTCACTTAAATTAATCCCATTTCCAGGATTCCTCTAGAGTTTCTAGTTCTGTTTTCAACAGGATAATCAGTTCTACTTGAAGTATGAACTGAATATTCCATGGAAACTATGTGTGAGATTCATATTCCATCATCCATTCATAAAGGTCATAGCTGTGGGGAACCAAACAAACTCAAATTGCATATCTCCTATAACTCCTGGGTCCAGACAGTTCCTATATCTGGGGAAACATTAGGGATTTAGGCAAATAGAATTTTCATAACCACTTGGTATCTTATTGTTTCATTATTCTTGTTATTAATAAAATAGCTTGTTAATTATAAGCATTCTTATTGCTTCTTTGACTAGTCATTGGTGCATACAGCATCCACGAAAAGCCTATCCACTTCTGCGGAGTTCCTACTTTATGTTGAAGCCACATGATGAACATAAAACCATTTCAAGAAAGAAGTATGTGTTTTTCCCAATGGATGAGAGTTCTGAACTAGGTTCTGGTTGAGTAGAACTCCTCATACTCCTTGAAAATAAGTTGGTGCCTCCCTGTAGGAAGAGATGGATGTGAGGAAGAGTATTTATGCCCAGGGGTTGTAAGCAAATCACCAGAGTGAGCATGTAAAAAGCACATCTCCTGACCAAGATAATGGCAATCTATGCTACCTGGCAGTTAAATTAAAATGAACAAAAAACCTATATTGCTCAGATAATAGGAAGCCCACTGAGCTAATTTAAACAGGGTGTCCCAAAAAGTTTTAGTGAGGTTTTAAGCTTTAATAGCTTAGCAACTATTTTTAGCTTTCATAGATTTTAGTGTCCCAAACGACTTAGTGCAATTTTAAGCTTAAATACCTTTAGTAGTGCAAAGTTTATTTCTAACCTAGCAAAGCTTAAAACTGCACTAAGTCTTTTGGGACCCCTTGTATAGCTACAGATCTAGTGGTGTAATATATGTTATATACATATATATATATATATAGGTGCTATAAATGGAAAACATGGGCACAAAACTAAAAAATTGGAGGATTGTTGTTGCAAAAGATAAAAAAACCTGTTTTAACCCAATATTTTCAAGACGATGTTCTATGAGTAAAACATGATCTACCAATCTCAGAAGAATTGAAAATGTAGGTAACCTAAAAAGGAATGGGAAGACACAAGGTGGTTGCCAGCAGAATGCAGACTGCAAGCAACAGTAAACTGCATGCACAGAGTGAAGAAGCCAAATGTCAAGGACCTTTTATGGCCAAAAAAAGATGAGTCAGCGCCTTTTCTCTTATAGTCTCAAAGAGCTTGCCAGGGCACTGAGAGGTTAAAGAAATCATCTAGGATCACACAACCAGTATGGTTCAGAGACCAAACTTGAACTTAGGTCTTTTTCTCTCTCTGCTGCTACTATGCCATGTTGCATTAAACTCTATGAAACCTTACAAATGCTAGAATAAGCTCTGTAGCACACTAGATATGTCCTCTACTGGGAATTTACAATGAAAATTTTATAAGATGAGAAGGCATTGATAGGTTGCAATCGGCTCCAACAGAGCAAACAACCCTAATGGCAGACTGAAGGGTCAAAATGTTGAGCAGGATGACAAAATGAATAGCACCCTAGACTTGGAGTCAGGAAAACCTAGGTTCCAATCCTGCCTCAGGCACTAACTAGATGTGTGATTCTGGATGCTTACCCATCTGTTTCCTCATCTATAAAATGGAGGCATTGGACTTGAAGGCCTCTAATGACCCTTCCAACTCTAAATCTATAATTCTGCAAACACTGACAGCCAAGAATTTTAAAGTTTGAAGGAAAATAAAAATCTCATAAGTCCTACCCATTCATTTTACAGATGCTGAAACTGAAGCTTGAGTTGAAATGACTTGAATAAGGTCATACAGTGCACTTTTTTTAAAAAGTAAAAAGATCAATTACTTTTATTATAAAAGTAAAATTATTTTCAAAAATTACTGTCAGTAATATTTGTTCACTAAAACATTTAGTTTCCTTTTCTTTTAGCTTAGCTACAAGTGTGCTCAAACCATTAATGTCTATTTTTGCCTGATTCTTCTCTTTTTCTAGAATTAGTTCCATATTTCAAGGGAAAAATAAGAGTTTAATAAGTATCTACTGCATGCCAGGCACTATACTAAGCATTTCAAAAATATAATATTACCCTGTTTTAGCACTGATAACAGTCCACACTAGTAATTTGGATTTATAAAATCCCAATAAGTGCTTTCAGGGTCTTTTTGACAGGTTCAGGCTTTTCACGTTAAACCTCACTTTCATCAGGCGTTGGATCTTTGCATATCGGCAGGTACTTGGACAACCAACACTTTACTATGTGCTGATTTTTTTAGGTGAGGGAGAGAGGAGGTGGCAAATATCTATAGTTCTTGGGGTTGATTCAAAACTGTGATATCCTACTTGGCTAGACCACTTTGCCAAATTGGCCAAGGCCTTCATGTTTGAGTTGTGTAATTACTATTTTTATCTTTTTCTAAAAAGCTAAAAATTCCACTGTTGTTTCTTAATCAGCAATATACCCTATAAATAATGTTGTTCCTCATCAAACTGAAAGCCATTTAATTTTCTATTATCTCACTTCATTAGGAAAATGTCTTGTTTAGGAAAACTCTGGTTATGATGGGCACATTAAACGCCATAGGACAATATTTGGAATGAGCCTTGAACCATCAACACTGAAGGAAACAGAAGCTTTGTAAGCATTAGATCCTTATCTCATTCCAAAGTATTTCATGCACCTGATTCTACTGTGAGCAGTCTAAGAACTTGATTTTTGTTAGTGTCACAATGTGCTGACTGAGCCAAAGACCAAAGTAGAGGAGGGGCAGATGCCATCAATGGATTTTTAGGGGGAAAATAAGGCAGTATTGTACAGTAAAAAGAACACTGATGCATAAATCAGAATAAATGGGTTTGAATGTCACCTCTAATGCTTTATACCTTTATAACTTTGGGCAAGTCACATAACCTTTCTAGGTCTTAGTTTTCCTATCTACAGAAAGAGGGGGCTAGATGAGATAGTGTCTAAGGTCCTTTTTAGCTCCAAATCTACAGTAATGTCCAAGTTCATCTCTCAGACCAAGGATTGTCCCCAGATAGCTGGAAGCTGGGACAAGTCGCAGTTACATATAGGCTTCCTGCTCAATCTCTAAACAATTTTGAATGGATGAAATAATTTATAAATAAATTCCAAAAGCAACCTTTCTGTTGTTTGTCCTTCATTTTGAAGACAACCGATGACATCATTGGGCAATGTCTTGATTTGACCATGAATTGAATTTAAGTGAGGCAGTGTTGCACAAAGTCATCAGCTTCATTGTCTTTTCAAGCACCATTGAAGTTCAGTGGCAAGTTAACAGTCAAGATGACTGGAAATGATCCAGTTTACAATGGATAATCTTGGTGTCTTCAATGTCTGACCAAGTTCTAAGCAATCCACAGTGCCTGTTCCAACCACCTTCATGGCCATTGGAACAAATTGTTCTTATCTGTACATTCCACTGGGAAGAAGTCTTCACACGTTTGGGGTAGATACCCCACTAATTTATTAACAGGTTTGAGTTCTGTCAGTTACTTTCAGGCTGGTTTAGCCCAGACACTGAGACTGTTTTACCAGGGTATGGCTGCTGTGCATACTACAGTTTCTTGACAGTTGAATGCCAGCCATACAGCAAAGGTGGATACAGCCCTGAAAAAGACTCTGCAAGCCCTCACGCTAGAGGTGTTAGTGAACATCCTTGCACAGTATGCTACTCTCCACCCCCAAAAAAGTAGCTTTAATGGTAAAAAGAAATAAGTAAGAAACAGAGGATTATTGGAGGTTTGGAACCTGGATAACTGGAATTTGATGGACCAGAGGAACTTCTGCAAGTAAGCAGACAAGCAATAAGATATACTAGGAAAAGTAGTCAGTCAGTTACCATGGATTTTTTTAAGCTATATGTCAGGAATTATGCTAAGGGCAGGAGATACACAGTAAGGCAAAAACAGAACCTGCCCTCATGGAACATATATTCTAATGAGGAAGACAAAATATAAATAAACAGATATATAAGATATATAAAGGAAGATATATAAAAGGAAGGTAAGTTTCCAGAGGATGACACTAGCCACTGGGAGGATTGTCAAATGTCTTGCATAAACTCAAAAAGCCAGAGAAACAGTCAAGGGAAGAAAGGATTCCAGACACAAGGAGTAGTAAAGATAGAGACATAGAGAGGAGAGATGTAGTATACATAATATTAGAGGAACTTCAAATAGCCTAGTGTAGCTGAATCAAAGAGTCCATGGAGGATAGCAAAGTATAAAAAGACTTGAAAGATAGGAAGATACCAGGTTATGAAAAGCTTTAAGTGGCAAACTGATTATATTTGATTCTATAAGTAACAGGGAATCACTGGAGCTCATGGAGCAAAATCAGACCTATACTTTGGAAAAATCACATTGGCAGCTGAATACAGAAAAAATGAATGTTAAAAATTGTCCTTACATGTAACTGGAAAAAAAATGCTATTTTAAAAAGAGATGTCCATTCAGAGAGTTCAGTGTGGGGTTGGTAGAAAATTTAAATTAAAAATTCAATAATAAAGTTTATGGAACTGGCTACAAGGACAACAGTGAAGATTAGAAATCTGTCACAATGTCTTTTGAACATTAGAAAAGGGAGAGATTGAGGCAAGGAGATTAGCTATAAGACAGATGAGAAGTTATTGGACCCTGAACTCTAGGTTTTTAGCTCTTTTAGTGAGGGGAAGGTGGATACGTACAAGAGATGTTATGAAGGTAGAAATGACAAGATTTAATATTTAGAAAAAGATAGTACATGTGGAGTAAGTGGGTATGAAGGATTGAGGATACAAAGCAATGGAATGGATTGGAAAAACATTCATTAAGCACTCCCTATATTCTAAGCACTATATGAAGTGCTAGGAATACAAACAGCAAATTAAAATAATCTCTTCTCTAAAAAAGTTTGCATCCTAGTTGAGAGAAATAAGACAAAAAGGAGGATTCATGTTCCTAGTCAGTTCATGGCATATGGAAAAGCCAGGAAGTACTTAGGCAATTAAAAGTTACAGGACAGATAGTAAGCCCAGAGTATCTTGGGGTAATGGCAAGGCATATGGTTGGTCTTCTACAAAGAAGAGAGTGGTTTTAAGGCTTAGAGGATATCACTGGGGTAGGATATCACTGTAGTCTGAGTGACTACAAAGATGGCGGTGCCAATCATATGAAAGGAACTTCAGAAGAGGGGATGGTTTAATGGGAATGATAATGAGAACAGTTACAAACCAGCCACAAGCTCTCCAAACCAGCTTGAGCCCCCTATCACCAGAAAAGAACTGAAACCTAGATTGGCCAATCAGGAGAAATATATTTTTTGGACTCACTCTGAGCTTAACCTACCATAATGTTTTGCATGCTCTGGCATAATCGACATGCTTTGCTTTGCTCTCTGAGTGAACCCCAAATACCCCTTCCTGTGTCAGAAATTTACAAGGCCAGATGAAACTGACCAGGAGCATTCTTCTGTTTGTGACCCACAAGGACCGGGGCCTTGAATTGGACACTATCTTCAATAATGGGACCTATCTTGGTATTTTATGGATGCTGTTGTTATGTTGTGTTATGATATCCATGTTTTATGAATCTATCCTGTTAAGAAATTCCTTTCTCATATTATAGTTAACACATGTAGACGATAATTTTGGCTGACAGGCATCCTGAGTTGGAATTGCTCTGAGGATGTAAGGTCTTCCTCAACTGTCCTTCTTTGGGTTCATTCTAATGGCTCCCATGTATGCACACATACACATCACAGTTTTGAGAGAAATAAACATGTAAATGCAACTTAATTCTGTTTGTTCTTTGATCAAGCCTCTGGTTAAGGGGGGAAACCTCATTCTGTTTGTTCTCCGAACAGGCCTCTGAAATAGGTTGCCAGTTGACAGAGTTGAGAGACCCAGGTTCTAATTCTTAGAAAGTTATTTTTGTATTAACTAATACGTATAAGCAAATTATATAATTCCTTGCTTTATTTTGATAGATATCACAACAATTATCCTTACGGCACAATTGAATTCTTACAACTTCTTTGAATTTCAATTTCCTCATCTTTAAAGGGACTACCTAGGATTGCGCCCTGATTTCTAGAATCCTTTACATTTCCAAAGTTCTGTGAACTGTGGAAAGGGCACTGGCCATAAAGTCAAAAGAACCAAATTCAGGTCCTGACTCTGACCCTTCCTTGCTGTGTAAACCAGGAACAAGTTACTTCAACTTCTATGAATCTCAGTTCCTTCATCTATAAAAAAGACATAATACTTTTACTGCTCCAAAGAATTTTTGTGAAAAATGCTATAATGGACTATTTAAATGTGATATATTATTGTTGTTGATTTGTTTTGGGTTGATAAAATAGAAATAAAATAACAGTCATAACTTGTCACAGGTGTCAGCTTGAACTGGCTTAACTAGATTATTAAACATTCATTGTGAGCACTTAAACCTCTGAAATTAGTAAATGCTGCAAATCAGAGCTTGCTTTACAGTTTTCTTGATTGTCTAGATTTGAGAAATAGTTAAAAGATAAAGTTTTAAAATGTTTTGTGCGCCCTTTTCCCATCTCTAACCCCAAAGCAAGTTGTTAAGTATTTAACAGCACACCCCTGGTTTTGATACATATCATTAATGCAATACACAGTGATGAAATATATGGAAGTATTAGAATAACTGCCAGAGTGAGAATATGGATCTTTTAATTCATAGGTATAGGGGATTCCCTTTGAAGAAATTTCCCCCATAAATGTAGATCAGCTGTTTCTCTGAAATCTACAATTTTAAGAGTGGCCTGGAGGATTGACTTACCTGCCATGGCTCATACGGTCAGGGGTGGAGGCCCAACTTACCAGAATTCCAATTTTCCCAAATCCAATACCTGTTCTCTATCTATCCATTATATCACCTGTACCACTCTTCACTTAGAAGTGATATATACTGTCTGGAAGGGTTGTCATTCTGCTATTTCATCTGATAGGTTCCTCTTTTTTTTCCATTTTTCATTGGTTGAAATAATCTAAAATGTTCTGTCCATCAATGTCCAACAATGATAGATGGCTATGTGGTTTGTCTTGATGTTTTGCTTCAGTGTGTCCTCATAGCCCTTCTTTTGTTTGACATTCTTGAAGCCTCCACAGTTCAGCTGCCTCGACTGCTTAGGCATCCTGGTACTGTGCATTTACTTCATATTCACAATGCATCAGAGCTGAAAGACAAGGGACACAGTGTACTCACTGATGGACACCTTCAGGTTTGGCAATTCCAACTTGCTTTTTCATGCTATGGCTGCATCTGGCCTCACTCACTAGTTTGACTAAATTCTAAGTCAAATCCAATGAAACAATCAGATTTCATTTTTTTATTCTATACTATATTTTAAAACCAGTTCACACTTACAATGCACTTTAGGGATCAACACATACATTATCTCATTTGAGCCTCACAATAACTCAGAGATATGTGGATATGTGCCATTATTGCTAACCATATTTTATAGATGAGAAGACCAAGGTTCAATGAAGTTAAGTGGATTACCTTGAGTTACATGACTAGTAAGTGTTTGATGTAGTATTTGAATTCAAGTTTTCCTGACTCCACATCCATAGCTCTTTCTTATAAAACATGACGACCTTCTTGATGCAAAAAAAAAAAAAATGGTGGGATGGAATGGTTTGGGTTTTTTTTTTTCACCTTTCTACAGGTTCATTGGCATGTAGACCTCTCTTAAGACTTTGAGGAGGGGGCAGAGCCAAGATGGCAGAGTAGAAAGATGCATACACTCTAGCGCTTCCCCCACAGCCCACAAAATACCTGTAAAAAATTACTCTCAGCAAATTCTAGAGCAGCAGCAGCCACAGAACAACAGAGTAAAAGAGATTTCCAGCCTAAGGTAACTTGGAAGGCTGACAGGAAAGGTCTACCTCACAGGACCCTGAGCAGAGCAGAGCCCAGCCCTGGCCACGTGGCACTGGGAGGAACAGGACCTGAACAGACCTCTGGGGCAGAATTCTCATCAGGGAGGGTCCCAGATACCTCAATCCACTCAATTTCCCCACTGACACCTGGCAGACTTTAAGCCTGACTAAATGCAAGTTGACAATCTACTCCTGCCTGGAACTGACATGAAGCTGGGGAGATATTGTTTCCCTGAAATGTCCCTACTCTTAGTGGCAATTTCCTATGGTCAAAAGGTTTGTAAGCTTAATACCAGATCTATTAAATTATAGATTGTTGGCAGGGGAACATCCAAGGTGAAGTCTAAAATTAAGCTATTAGGCTTAGGACTTTAGACCAACAACAATAAGTTAGGGTCCTTTAATTCTTAGTAACAGTGTGGAGACAATTAGGTGAAGGGCTTGTGAAGTTAGCATACATAATTATTATTTGTGTCTCAGTTGGTTAATGTTAAAAAAATTTGTTTGTGGTCTGTATTGTAAAGGTTGGAATTGTTTTATGTGATATGAACTGTGTTAAAAATGAAAAATAAAAAAAATAGACTTTGAGGAGATTCTAAGGCATCCATTTAGGTTGCTAGATGGTGGATAGAGTGCTGGCCTGGGGTCATCTTTGTAATTTAAAATCTGGCCTTAGACACTTACTAGCAGTGTGACCTTGGACAAATCATTTAACTCTGTCCCAGTTTTCTCACTTGTAAAATGAACTGAAGAAGTCTTATGGCTGCTAGGATCAGTATCTCTACCAAGAAAACCTCAGATAGGGTCATGAAGAGTCAGACACAACTGAATAGCATCAACAACAAAAAAAGGTATCCATTCAAGGAGTTGAAAGTTGGATTGGTGGCACAATATAGATTAAAAAAGAAGCTCAGTAAATGAAGTTTGTGGAACTGGTTATGACGACTACAATGAAGTTTAGAAATCTGTCACTTAATGTCTCTTTTAAAAATGCCTTCCTTATTGTGGAGGTTTCACAGAAACTCATTATTGACATTAGAACATATTCCTTCTGAGCTCTTTAATAAGCTTCTTCCCCCACTGCGATTCTTCTGTTTTCAGTTTCTTTAGAATTGATCCTCAATTATATCATGCAGAAAGTAGAAGGAAAAAAACAACAAATCTTGTGACAGAAAGCATTGACTGGTGATCAAGCAGTCCTACAAACATTTCTTTTTCCCTTTTTTCCCCTCCTCACCTTCTGTTTCGTTTTTGCCTGTGGCACAAACACTGCTTTGAATATATGGACTTGTGATGTTCCTGAGAGTCAATGAGCTGAGGATGAGGGGCAGTGCACTGAGTGTGTGGATGTGAGTTTTAATTGCAAACATTGTAATAATGGTATGCAATGGGGGGTTTGAAGAATTAAGTCCTTATGGCTACTAATACATACATGAATTTTGATTCTTCTGCCCCTGGGTTTCTATATATTGGTAGTTTTATTTTTTCTTGTAAATATTTCAACAGGTGAGAGGGTTAGACAGAAGGCTGAAGATGATGTTTTGCACCTAGAGGTCTTATAGAATTCAGGCTGTATTTGTAAGCAGTGTAAACAACAATGGAGAATGATTTAATAACTGCCTGTGGTCAGGCTCATTAAAAAAAAAAAACTCTCTAGGTTAGGCTGTTTTTCTTATGCTTATATATTCCACTTTCTAAGAAAACTTCAAATTCCACTTTCTCATCAAACATCTCATATCTGTTTTCCTGAAAAGACCATGAAACTAGGATGGGAATCATACACATCCCAGCTTCCTTTGGGTTTAGACATTGGGTAATTGTCAGAATCTTGAGTGGGCTGCCTCACTCATCTAACAAAGGGCTGAGATGTTCGATCCAAAGCGGAGGATGGCAATTTTAACCTCTGAACTCCATTTCTATGCTTTCACCCTTTAGGAATAAAAGGGGAGGGAGGGGAATGGAAGTTGGAAACTCTTGCTTTCTTCCTGTAGTGAATCAAAACGATCACACTGCCTAATTATCTCTTAGTTAGAAAATGGCTACAGCATAATTAATATGAAGAATCACCCTTAAGTTCTTCAGGAAATGGTGAGGAAAAAGCTAAACACTTCTGCAATTTATAATTACAGACACTGGAATCTATCCATCTCCCCCCCCCCCCACTTAGTTTTCTAACCAGATCTCATCTCACGCTTGTAAAAGTGATGTTGTGTATGAAGCACCCAGAAGTGTACCTTGTATACAAACTAGATAGAAAAAGAATTCACTTTTACTTGTCAAGGAATGCCCATAAGGATTGTTGGTAGGCGTCTAAATGTGGAGGTGAGTAATAAGCAGGTATTGACTTCTGTTGAGATCAATATCAAGATTTGTTGACCCAAAGAGGTTAAAATTGACTGAAGAGTGGGGCAATAAATCTTGTTATTGACTAAAAGGCAGAAGTCAATATATGTATTATTATAAGCATCTTTCTTTTGGTGGAGACGATAGGGGAGGAGTCATTTTTAAGACTTTAAATGTGTATCTCCATGTATGGTTTATGTGACAGAAGTGGCCACTGTGGGATCCTTGGGTTTCAAAATGTTATAATTGGAGCTGCACCAGTTGGGCTACAATAGCTATGCCTGAATCAGCTCTCCCACTATAAACTAGTGTCCTCATTGAATTTTATAGCTCATCTCTCCTGATTAGTTTCAAATTGAAATTTGGTTTACCCAGTCTCCCCTGATATATCTTTGTTTGTAAAGAGGAAAAGCAGAAAATGGTTCAAATTCTAGGGATCTGCTTACAAGTTTAATGCATCAAGGGGAAATTAGGAGTGGGGGTCTTGAGCATCCCCTCATTGAACCCTTTAGAGCTTGTTTCTGATCACTCCCTATGTGTTCTCTTGTCCCCCTAGTCCTCCTTCATATGTCTTTCCTCACCATCATTGCTTTCCAGTCAGAGAAAGGGCTGCCTTCTGATTGGCCAACTGGCAGGTACCAAGATGATCTGGCGCCCCAGATGAGCTATTATACCTAATCAAAAGCTGCTTCTGACTCTTAAAAGCCTGTCAAGATGAAGATACTTTTTTAAGGTATATTCATAAAGGGGGTTTCTTTGGAAAGTCACTAATGTATGTGAGCTACAGGGTCATTTTTAAATTTTTCTATTCACCACCACCCACTCAGTCGCCCATGAGCCAAGTAGAGATTTTATTTTCCCATAGTTGAAGGGAGCAGGGATGGAAAACAATTTTCCATTGCTCCAAATAGCCCTCATGTTGATAAGAAATCAAATGCTGTACATCCATGCTGAACATAGCATGCTGTGCCCTGCTAAATGTCTATGTTTGCTCACTTATGTAGCCCATCCTGGGATCAGAGCACATGTAGCAGGGTCTGAATGCACCTTGGCCATATTTTAGTTGGGATGCTGACAATTCAGCCTGTGCTTGCAAAACCCATCCCCATCACATTTTTCCCTCCTCTCCCTCCTCCCTCCAGTCTCCTTGCCTCCTAAAAATAAGGAAGCAAAGAAATAGAATATCCCTCCTCCTCCTCTTTCCCTGGGGTAATACATTGCAAAGACTGTTAAGGCCCATAAATGCAGAGAAATCTACAAGTTAGGGATGAAACATGAGAGCTGCCCTCGCATCCCTCACACCACAGGGTGCCTGGATTCCTCAGCACACCCCATTGTGCCTCTCAGTTGGAGAGAGTGCTGCACAAGCCATTTCCTCCCTTAACTGTGAATTTCCTCGCTTCTATGGTTTTAGATCTTAGTGGGTGAATTACATTTACATCTACTTGTGCACTTGCCATCAGCGGCCAGGCTCCACCAGCCCGAAGCCTTTACCAACTTGGAGAGCAAGTTTTTCTATAAACAGCCTCACTCCGTTTATCTACAGACATTCACACTACAGTTCTGTACCCCTCTGATGCCTCCCTTGTACCTCATGGGCTTCCATTCCCTTTTTTGTTCCTTTGGTTAAGACTGTTTCTGGCTGTCTTCATTAGTTGTAAATACTTTAGAAAGAATCATTGCTCCAGACAGATCTGTAATTAGGCCGCAGTAATTCCAAAGCCACTGGGAATCTGGCAGAATGTTGGCTGGCTGGAGGGGTTCCTAATCAGCAATGATAAGCTGGAATGCAATGGAATTAAGTTTTAGAACCTGGTGAGCATGGGTGAAAATCAGTTCTGTGGAATGGAAAGAGTACTAGGCTGTGGAATGAAAAGTTCTGTGGAATGAAAGGAGTCAGAAAGCCTGGGTTCTAATGACGTATTTTAGCTCTTCTCTAGTCAAAATTAAAGATACCATTTTCATTTGTTATTAGCCAGTGTGGTTTGGTGGAAGTAATACTGGACTAGGAAGCATAGGATTCGAACTCTGGATTCTGATTCTAGGTCTGCCACTTATTATCTGTGTGACCTTGAATAATGTCCCTAAAACTCTCAGCATTTCCATTTCCTCCCCTGTATATGAAGGGACTAGAAAAGATAATCTTTGTGTTTCCTCTCATCTCTAAGTCTATCATGCTTGCAGTCTTGGCACTTGCATTTACTAGCTATGTGACTAGGGGGAAAAATCAATCAAACTCTCTGGGCCATAGCTTGCTCATCTACAAAATGGGAATAATACAGTAATACCTGAACAACCCATTAAAAAGACTGCTGTGGAGAAAGTTTTTTGCAGACTTTAAAAGTACTATAGAAATGTGAGTTATTACTATAGACCAGAGGTTTATTATGGTCTGGAACCTATCACCAAATCATGTAACAGTATGCTCATGGTTTCAGAGTGTTGTGGATAGATATAAGATTATCATCATCTCTGAAAATGGTTGTATTATTGTTTAAATTAATATGAGGTGGGGTAGGACCAAACAAATCAACTGTCAGAAGATGAATAAACAGCATTGTCTCTTAAAAGAATTAAACTGATTTTTCCCCAAGGTTAACAACAAACAAATCAGACTATGTAAAAAAAAATTCTGTCAAATGTTTAGAAATATAAATTTGTTAGATAATTGCAGCTAAATTATGTGCCGTCTAATAATTTTTGAACCATGAAATATTTGATTCTTTTATCATGTTACTAAAACCTAATTAAAAGAATGAATTTTGGAAGGGTAGTTTATACAGAGCCATCCATGTGATATCACTTTATTTCCTCTATGTGTACACACAAAAATTCAACATATGCTGCTATAGGCAAGGTACTATATGAAGTACTGATGCAAACATAATGAGGGTCTCACTCAATTCTAGGACCCTTAGTACTTCAGGTTCTATGTGGAATATTTTGGTTAGACATAGCTATGCCAGTGTGGCTTGAGCCCCCATCCAGGGCTTTCTGTATAAACAAATCGAGCAATAGACACACCCAAAAAAATAGCAAAGCATTTAATTGGGACAGAATGATAAAGAAAGCAAAGGAGACAATTAAGTAATACATGAAAAGATGCAATTTTCTATGGATTTATGTTTCATGTCAAGGAAAGGATTTCTAAAAATTAGAGTCATCTATGAAACCAGTGGTAGTGGATTCACACACACCGTACCTTCTTGAGCCAGACGACCTTTTGTTGAATATGTTGTAGTGGAGATTCCTTTTCAAGGACACATTGGATTAGACAGTTGACAGAGTTCCTTCAGACTCCGAAATTCTGAGATCTTATAGATGTTTAACATTTGGGATGATGGGAATTCCTAGAACACACATGTTTCCAGGTGGGAAAGGGTTATGTTAAGGCAAAAATGCTTCTCACAGTTCAGTCTCCTACAATCTGTCTTTTCCTTGGCTCTTCTCTGCTCTTTCTCTCTTAGTCAACTTGGTCTCAGAATACACCTTGCCCCTGAAACTCTACTCTGTGTTTTCAGTCATTTTTTTGCCAAAGCATCTCCCTTTGTTACTGCTTTTTTTGTCTCCAAATCTATAATTCACTGCTTCTCCACTGAAGTTCTACTTTTGTGGTTGTTCAGTAATTTCAGTTGTATCCAACTCTCTGTGATTCAGTTTGAAGTTTTCTTGGCAAAGATACTGATATCAGCAGACATAAGGCTTCTCCAGTTGGTTTTACAGATGATAAACTGAGATAAACAAGGATTAAGTGACTTTCCCAGGGTCAAACAGCTGGTAAGTGTCTGAGACTGGATTTGAACTCAGGAAGATGAGTCTTCCTGACTCCAGGACCTGGAGTGGACCTATCCACTGCACTAATCAGCTGCTTTACTTCTGTGACTGGGGATTATTTCTCAAAGAAGTTTCATAAGGATGCTTGTGGCTATATTTTGGAATTCATCACCAAATTGTACAGTCTTTGGTTACTCAGGAATACACCATACAAATCTGACATGAAAAACGCTACTTGGAACTTTAAAACCCGGCTTACTTGTACTAGGCTTAGCATTAAGAAGACCTGTGTTCAAATTCAGCCTCAAATACTTACTAGTTATATGACCCTGAGCAAATCATTTAACCTCAGTATTCTCAACCCTAAGATGAGGAACATCACTTACCTCTCAGGATTGCTGTGAAAATCCCATGAGATAATATTTGTAAAGGCTTAGCATAACGCCTGGTACATAGAAGGTACTTAATAAATACATGTTGCCTTATATTTCCAATTCTAATTATAACCCAAGCCATGCAAATTGCCTTTGAATCTTCTATAAGTCTTAAGTAAACACTTAGTTCCTCTGGCAGAGAAGGAACAGAAATAATCATATTTGTCCTACATGTAGGCCACCATAGCAAAAAGTACCTGCCCCACTTAGGGATAGGGGAACTGGGATTTCATTAGTTGAGGTACCTTCTGGATGATTCTGTGGTCATACCTGCAGCTCAGAAAAATTACTCTGGCAGTTGTATGGAGGATGGGTCTAAGATAATAGAAATTAAAGGATTAGAGTCTGAGAGACCATTTAGGAGGCAAATGCCACAATCTAAGAGAAAGGCGACAAGGGCATAGTCTTTGTTCGTGTGCTTGTGAAATGAACATCAGAACTCCCCAGGAGGAAGTCTTGCTGGAGCTTTTTAACTGGAACCTAAGGCTTTCACAAAAATTGCTTTGATAAGGTGGCCAATCTCATATATGGGATAAAATAATCAAGAAAACAAGGTCTGCTCTAATTTCTCTTGATAGCAAAGGCTTCCTGGTGCTTTTGGAGTCCAAGACTATCACAAAATACTCTTCACTCCGGACAAGTTTCAATATAGTCTTTGGGGACAATTCTCAGTCTGATTACTGAGAGAGAGAGAGAGAGAGAGAGAGAGAGAGAGAGAGAGAGAGAGAGGAAGGCAGCTTCACAAGACACATTTAGTTGCTTGCTAATCCAGGGGGCTCCATGCTAACTGGTCTAGCACCTGGTAGCAGCAGGAAGTCAGGAAGGAAGCTCCTTTTAATCCATTTCCAGTTGAAACTCCTGTAAATTTCCCCTGGAAATAAGTTACCACTAGTTTTAGGAAATATTTCATGACTTCCTGACCTGTAATAGTCTGGCTCCCTGTACAAATGTACTCTTAACAAGTGAGCTGTAAAATGAGCTCTGTTGAAGTAAACAGGGGCCTGTTTCCTTTAACCAACTCTTTTTAAGCCCTAGCTGCACTTCTCAGTCCTTTGTAAGTTAGGATATATGGCCTTGATGATTTGCACGTCCATTGACAATGTGCCAAATGTGTTGTACACACTGAATCTTCCATCAAAGACCCTTGGAGGCTTCTATAACTTTCATGGGTGGGGTACAGAAGCTACGGAATCAGATTTCCTTGATTCCAAACTGACAAAGTGATTTTCTTAAAGCTTTGTCATCCTTTACACCATGAACCCCAGTGGCTCTGTATTAATTCCAATAGCTCTGCATTAGAATCACATAGGAAATCACCTATCTTCTTATCCTACCCCCTTCCTCTATTTCCAATCTTCTCACACTTAATTTTTCTGTGTAATACAGTTACAATCACCTACTTACCATTTGTCTCCCATGACTATCCATTTTCTGCTCTGTTGTTGCACTGGCTGATCCCTATGCCTCATGTATCCTCATGTTCTCTCTCATCACCTCTGCCTTAGTTTCCCTGGCTTCCTTGAAGTGTCAGCTGAAATCTCACCTTCTACAGGATGCCTTTCTTCCTCAATGCTTATGCCTTAACTAATGCCTTCCTTCACATGTTACCTTTTACTTCCTATATATCTAGTATGTGTGGAGTTATCTCCACTATTAGGAGATTGTACTAGATGACTTTTGAGGTCCCTTTCACATTTAAATCTATAATCTTTACTCTATTAATCTCTCAACGACTCAGGAAGCTTCCTAAGACTGCAAGTTGTAGTCTTTCTTCATATATATAGTACTAAGCAAGTAATAAGTATGTTTATTAATTGTCTGACTGTGATTTGGGGAAAGTAACAACTTCCCTGAGGCTCATTTCCTCATCTCTAGAATGAAGGAGGACTGAAGGACCTCTGATATGACTTCTAGATCTAGGATCTCTGAATCAATCATCTTGTATTGACAGCAGGAGTAGTGGTCAACATTTTTTTTGGTCTAAATCTGTGATTTCTGGTATAGGGAGTTCTCTCAATGATTTAGATCTACAACTTGCAGTCTTAGGAAGCTGCCTGAGTCATTGAGAGATTAATAGAGTAAAGATCATAGATTTAAATGTGAAAGGGACCTCAAAAGTCATCTAGTATAATGTCTTCATATTTCAGAAGAGGAAACTGAGTCCCAGGGTGGTTAAACAACTTTTCCAAGGTCACACAAGTAATTAATGGTTCAACATTTGAACTCAGGCCATCTGTCTCTAAATTCAATAATATTTAAAGAATATTAGATGATAAGCCAACTCTAAGGTCAACTATCTAATGTGTCAGAGGCAGTATTGAAACTCAAGCTGTACTGATTCTGAGGATGGCCCTCTATCCACTGTGCCACATTACATTTCTTTGTCAATATTATAATGGAGAAATTCAGACATGGAGAATTTAAGTAACTTTTCCAAGGTTATTTAATAAGTCTGTGACAAAATTGGGACTTAGTCACAAGTCTAATATTTCTTTGTTCTATATTACATTCATATGAAATCACCTTACCCTTCTTTACCTCTCTAAATCATTTGGCACTGTTGATCATTCTTTCCTCCCAGAGTATCCTCCCCTTTCTGGGTGTTTTGTTTCATTTTGTTTTATTTTTATAATACTGCTATCTCTTGGCTCTCATGCTATCTCTATAATCTCTCTGCTACGTCCTGTAACTATAGATGTGTCCTAACACTCTGCTCTATGTTTTCTTCTCACTACTTACTCTTTCACTTGGTAAACTTATCAGCTTCTATGAATTTTACGATCACCCTATGCAGATGACTCCAAGATCTGTTTGTTCAGCCCTAGCCGCACTCCTAAACTCCAGACCCAAATGCCCAATTGTCTGTGGAACATTTTGATTTGGTTGGTACCTCTAACTCAACATCTCCAAAATATAAAGAATTTGTTATCTTTCTCAAACCCATCCTTCATTTGTGTTTCTCTAGAGATCTCACCATCCTTCCATTGACCTTGGTCTGCAACCCGGGTGTCATCCTGGACTCATCATTTTCCCTGACTCTATGTTACTACTCAATTTTCATATCTTAGAGTTTCTAGCTCCTCAACAATGCTTGTATCCATTCTTTATTATTCTTGTTATTCACATAGTTACCACACTAGTTCAACCCTCATCATTTGTTATGTGGACTTTGGTATCAACCTCACAATTTGTCTCTCTGCCTTAAGTCTCTCTCCACTTCAATTCACTCTCCACACAATCACCAAGGTGATTTTCTTAAAGTATAGGTGTGACCATGTCACTCTTCTATTCAGTATCTTTGGTGGCTCCTCTTATATACAACATTAACTCTCCTTTGGGGCATCCAAAACTCTCACAACCTAAAATCAACTTACCTTGAAGCAGTTGGTTCAGTAGGTAAATGCTGAGCCTTGAGTCAGGAAGACTTGAGTTCAAATCCAGTCCCAGATATTAGCTGTATGAGTTTGGGCAAGGCATCTTACTTGTTTTCCTCAGGTTTCCCCACTATAAAAGAGGGATAATAACACATACCTCACAGGGTTGTTGTGAGGATCAAGTGAAATAATATCTTTAAAAGGCACTTAGAGCAGTGTCTGCCTCTAGGCAGGTGATTCATCCTATGGACTAATCTGGGACCACCCAGTCATATAGAGATACTAATCCTGGAGACTAATGATTTAGATGCAGTGGAATAAGCACTGTGGAACATTAGAGATTTATCAAACGTTGAAGACACTAAGGTCATCCACTGCATCCTGGGCTATCACCAATTGACTTCTGTCATGCCACTAGACTTTGATGACTCTGGAAGAAAGAGTAAGGCTAATGACTTTGCACAATTTGTCCTCACATAAATCCAATTCACAACTAAATTGAGCGATCACCTATGATGTCATTGGTCCTCTTCAAAAATGAAGGACCACTACCACCAACATCAGCAATAAATGTTTATTCCCTTCCCTTCTTCTCTTTCCAACCTTATTTCTTACCCTCATAGTCATTAAGAACCAGACTAGCCTTGTTAATGTTTCTCATATGTGGCAATCTATCTCCCATCTTCATGACTGACATGGTGGTTCTCCATACACGAGATACACTCTTTCTTAACCACTGTCTTTTAAACTCCTAATTTCCTTCAATACATAGTTCAAGTACCTTCTAAATGAAGACTTTCCCAACTGCTAGATCTTGTGTTATCCTGATTGTATTTCCACAATACTTGAATTGTTTCTTTCTAGCTGCTTGCAATATTTTCTCCTTGACCTGGGAACTCTGGAATTTGGCCACAATGTTCCTAGGAGTTTCTCTTTTTGGATCTCTTTCAGGCGGTGATCGGTGGATTCCTTGGATACTTATTTTGCCCTCTGGTTCTAGAATCTCAGGGCAGTTTTCCTTGATAATTTCATGAAAGATGATGTCTAGGCTCTTTTTTTGATCATGGCTTTCAGGCAGCCCCATAATTTTTAAATTGTCTCTCCTGGATCTATTTTCCAGGTCAGTTGTTTTTCCAATGAGATATTTCACATTATCTTCCATTTTTTTATTCTTTTGGTTTTGTTTTGTGATTTCTTGGTTTCTCATAAAGTCATTAGCCTCCATCTGCTCCATTCTAATTTTGAAAGAACTATTTTCTTCAGTGAGCTTTTGAACCTCCTTTTCCATTTGGCTAATTCTGCTTTAGAAAGCATTCTTCTCATTGGCTTTTTGACCCTCTTTTGCCAGTTGAGTAAGCCTATTTTTCAAGGTGTTATTTTCTTCAGCATTTTTTGGAGTCTCCTTTAGCAAGGTGTTGACTTGCTTTTCACGCTTTCTCTTAAATCTCTCTCATTTCTCTTCCCAGTTTTTGCTCCACCTATCTAACTTGATTTTCAAAATCCTTTTTGAGCTCTTCCATGGCCTGAGCCCATGGAATATTTATTTTGGATGTTTGGGATACAGAAGCCTTGAATTCTGTGTCTTTCCCTGATGGTAAACCTTGTTCTTCCTCATCTGAAAGGAAGGGAGGAGATACCTGTTCACCAAGAAAGTAGCCTTCTATGGTCTTATTTTTTTTCCCTTTTCTGGGCATTTTCCTAGCCAGTGACTTGACTTCTGAGGGTCCTGTCCACCCCCACCTCGCCTCCAGATCCACCCAGCCAGTGCTTGGGATCTGAGATTCAAATGCTGCTTCCCAGCCTCAGGGCTTTGGGCAGGGGCAGGGCTGCTATTCAGTGTGAGATTAAGTTCAGGTGTTCAGGTGGGGGCAGGGCCACCTCAAGGGGCTCAGTTCCCTGCAGGGGTTTATGGGGAGACCTTCAACAATGGATCCAAGCTCCAGCTTGCTTTGGGAGCCCTGGTCTGCTCCCTTCTCTGCTGCTGCCTCCCGAAGTGGCCTGAGTTATGGGGACACCCCATTTCCCTCTCAACCAGCCAAAGAGACCCTCTCACCAACCTTTGGCACCTGTGGATGGAGGGACCTGCGCGGCCGCTGGGGATTCAGTCCCCGAAGCCTGCTCTGATCTGCTCCTCTTGGTGCTGCGCGACCAAGGCAGGGCTGGGCTCTGCTCCAGGTCCAGTGCACGACAGACCTTTGGTGTCTGTTTTCAGGGCTCTCTGGAACAGAAATCTCCTCCACTCAGGTGTTCTGTGGCTTCTGCTGCTCCCAAATTTGTTGGGAGTTCTTCTTTACAGGTATTTTATGGGCTGTGGGTTTTGGAGCTAGCATATGTGTGTCTTTCTACTCCGCCATCTTGGCTCCTCCCCCTCAACCTTCCACTTTTCAAAGAAGTTTGTAGTTCAAATATCTGTGTTTCTCCATCCCTTTTCACAAGCACTTTGTGGTGATGCTGTACCAGTTTCCATTGTGTTGTGGCTGAGAGCTGCAAAATATACAGCAAAGGATACAACAGTGACCCTATTGACTTGAGGGCAGGGTATGTAAGCTGTACTTTAGTGCCCACTGGGCTGGTAAACCAGCCAATTATGTGGTTTCCCCAGGTGGCCACATGTCTGCTGTGTGGTTGTGCTGCATCTCCCCATTGCCTGAGTCATCAGAAAGCACAGAACTTCACTGAAAAAATCAAGACCTGACCTTTCCATCCATCTAAGGCCCTGATTCCCCTCCTCCTCAAGGCTGCATTTGCACAAGTTAGAGGGAGAAAGGTTTTCAATCTGACATATTTTTGAGAGCCATCATAGCATGGACCAGTAGAACAAAGGAAAGGACATTAAGAAAAGAATGCTTTGTAGTTATAAAAAGAGTATGTTTTGTTTTCCCTCTGATTCTATTTTTAATTATCCTTATTATGTATTCCTTTTTATATTTATATATGTTTCTGTATTATATCTATTTATAAATATACCATATATGTTGCTATTATATATTCCTTTTTTACATTAAATATATCCCTTTTTATCAGCTTTATTTATAACTATTGTATTATAGTAAAATATTTATTATTTGTTGTTGTCTTTAGGTAGCAAGATTTTCTAGATGTTTCTGGAAAGGAGGATAGTGCAGTGGAAAGAACAGTGGTTCAGCCTTTGGAGGGCCCAGAGTTCAAATCCCACATCAGATATTTGCTGACTTCCCTGGGCCTTAATTTTCTCACCTATAAATTACAAGGTTTGGACTAAATGAACTCTGAGTTCTGTTTCAGCTCTAAATCTGTGGTCGTATGACCTATCGTGGTCTTCCTCCTTATCAGGTTAACAATTAATGAAAATTTTTCAAACCAGCATTTTCTTTAGAATCCCTCTATTAAAGCAAAAGGAATAAATCAACAAACATTTATAATTAATAATAACATGAATATAGTTCCTACTATGTGCTAGGCATTGTGTTAAGTGACTTAAGTATTATCTCATTTTATTCTCACAACTATCCTCAGAAGTAGGTGAAATTATTCTCATTTTACAGATAAGGAAACTGAGGCAAACTGAAGTTGAGTAACTTGCCAATAGGTAGTAAATGTCTAAGGCTGGTTAGAACTCAGATCTTCCCAAGTTCAGGACCAGCATTCAATTTATTACACTGTCTAGTGCCGCCCAAAATGCCTACTATATAGGTCACACTATGCTAGGTGGCAGGGATACAAACTTTAAAAGGATAAGAGGTAGGGACATGGACAGATGAGTAAAGGCAGAGATAAGGAAGGAGTAAATACTGAGCGTGACAGATGTAGCCTGTGCAAACGCATAAAGATAGGAGATGAAACTCAAGTTTGGGCAATAGCAAGTAGACTGGTTTGGCCCAGTTGAATGTAAACTCCTCAAGAGAACTGGAAATCTCATTTACTATCTAGCCAGGTATCTGACACAGATTTTATTGCTTTATAAATGTTCATGGATTGGTCAAAATAAGGGTAAGAATGTAATATGAGGTATCTGGAAAGGTAAGAGGCAACAACATTCAGGAGGAAAGGGGACTTTAAGTAGCAGAATGAACAATTTATATTTTAATCCTTGAAGTATTTGGGAACCATTGAAGAGTTTTCAGTTAAGAGACTGATGTGATCTGACATTCATAACATAATTTAGTAACTGTTTTCTCTCATTTTCTTTAATGCCTAGAGAAGCTACCTGTCATAGAGGACAGAAAGCCAGCCTCAAAATCAGGAAGACTTGGGATCAAGTGCTCTTTCTAGCTTACTAAGGCTGTGTGACCCTGGGCAAATCACTTAACCTCTTCTTGATCTGTGGTTGTAGTTTTTCCTTCTTTCTGAAAGAGGACCATGACATCAGGAAGATGATGACATGACTTGCGATTGAATTGGGTTTGAGTGAGGGAGGCTTGTGCAAAATCACCAGCCTCTCTTTCTCCTCCAGAGTCATCTGGGTTCAATGGCCAGATATAGGTAAGATGACTGGAGACGGCTCAGGATGCAGCAGAAGGCCTTGGCCTTTTAAGTTAAGGTCTTTTTTGAATTCTCACTTTGAGGGAGGCAATGCCCATTCAGCAAATAGGCCTCTTTAAGAAGGGAGTCAAGGGAGAGTCCCTTTAATTTAAAAAAAAAAAATTTAGGCAGCTCTAAAAGATTATAACTTGCAAACAAGTCACTAGCCTTCATTGGTAAAGGGAGTTTCCTCAAGTGGGAATTCCCAGACCACTGAAATCACACGTATAGTTCATATCTAGACCTTTGAATTATAATAGAATGTCCAATATAGAGCCTTACAAATAGTCGGCACTTAATAAATGTTTGTAAACTTAAATTATCTTTTTAGAAACCCGTTCCCACCAACTTCCCCCTCCAGCCTAAAAATAGAAAAGAAAATATCTGTAGTATAATTAAATTCTAAACTATAGCCTTCATCAGTGACAATTAACTAACACTAACACCTTTAAGGTATAAATGATAGTTCAGTCTAGTCTTGCAACACTAAGGAAAGATGCTTATAGAAAACTGGTGACTCATTTTGTGATGAATCTGGGCAAATAAAAAGGTGCAGAAGGTCCCTGCATATAATAATTAGGCATTATTGACTTCTGCCAAGGTTAGGAACATGATTTATTAACCTACCAGATAAATATTGACGGAAACTTGAGACAAATACTTTTTTTTCCTTCCCAGAGAGGACTATAAGGGAGCCTGGTAGATAACTCAGACTACTCCTCAACAACTACTAAAAAAATTTTATTTCCACTTATGATCATTTTTAATTATGGCCTCTTGAGGAAGAGAAGATTTGAGGAGTATTTGAGGTAGACATTTTATCCTACTAAGTATTATTTCTTTTCTATCAGTCCTTCAATTGCCTGGTCAAGTTATCATTGCTTTGAAAAATCTCCTGATTCCCTTTTGCCATCCGAGATGTCAGCAACTCATTCCTCAGCTCATTTCATTACATGTGTCCTTTCTGTAACTCCCTTCTTTTTATCCAGCCTTACTTAAGGAACATTTTTCTTTTTTTGAAAAACCCCCAAGGGCTGGTAGACTCTTCAGCAGTACAGGTGCGCTGGGATAATGTGATGCTGATAGCTTTAAACTCCTGAGCTGAGTGCTTTTCTTTCCTTCTCAGCTGAATTACTGTCTGTCGGTAGGTGTCTGTCCTTATTAAGGCTGCAAGGCTGTGACCTGTATGGAACACTGGGCTTGGAGTCAGGAAGGACTGAGTTCAAAGCTATCCTCAGGAACTGACTAGCTGTGTGACCCTGTGCAAGTCACTTTAGTTACTTAAGTCAACCTCAGTTTCTTCGACTATAAAATGGGGATAATAATAGTACTTCCTTTACGAGGTTATTATGAGGATCAAATGAGATAATATTTGTTAAGAACTTAGCACAATGCCTAGTACATCGTAGGTTCTATGTAAATGCTTGTTCTCATCTTTTCCTTTAGCAGGCTAGTTGGCCTCAGAAAACACAGGTCCATCAATGTTTTCTTTCATCTGTTGGTTGATTGACCCTATTTCAGTTTGCTAGTGGGCCACTGCCATTGAGCAGAAGTGACTGGACAGGGGAAAACGTTTTCTCTGACATGCTGCTTTTATATCCAAAGTTTTCTGACAAAAAAAAAACTTTTAAACTCTATTTCTTCTTATAATAAAATAAGTTTAGATCAGGGGTTTTTTAACTTGAGTTGCATTAACTTTTAAAATATTTCTATACTCCAATTAAATTCGTTTCATTTGCAATCCTATGTATTTTAGTTTATACCTTTAGAAACATTTTTTTCTTACATAACATGATTTACTCTGGTCCCACTAGCTCAAGGATAGGTCTTCTTCATTTTACTTTCTGGGCTCACAAGTAGCCTGGGTGGGAAGGGGGGTGGTATGTGAGGATTGTTTCTTCTATTTGTCACTAGTTCAACCCCCACTAGCTGTGTATACCCCTATTTTAGCAGGCAAGTGACTAGACTTTCAGGTCCATTTAACATCAAGTTAGTTTTTACAAAAATATAGCCAAAAAAGCATACATTTTCCCCAATACCTCAGGGCATAATCTGCCCTTATTCCACTTTAGTCTGGTGAAGAAAGAGGATTAGATTCACACTTTAGGTCAATTCCTACATTGTATTATTGCCACCAAGTTTGGACAGGAGCCCACAGATCTATGCTCCTCAGGGCATTGCTCCTGGGCTGATAGGAATGTTCAACCCTTATTCCTTGACTCCTAGATTCATGGCTCACTTTCTTAGGATAGATCAGAGATTCCCTATACCAAAAATGAAAAAGAACGAATGAAGACACCAAAGACTTAGGCCAGTTTCTTGGAGCCACATGGATTCAGTCAGGCCTGCACAACATACGGACCACCAAAGGATTTCAAGTGGCCCATGAAAATGTAGCTTTGCCACTGTGCATTCTCTCCTGTTCGTTGCATGACACATGGCAACCAACCATTGTCAGTCTCTCTCTAGACTAATCTATCTGTGTCCCACAGAAGTTTAGCCAGTTTTAATGTTGATCCCTACCTACTGCAGATCTAAATTAAGTGAATGAGAAGGAATGATATCTTCAGTTGCCCCTAAAGGTAGGAGTCCTTAGCCTTCAGATACAAATACACCAAAAGTCCCTTCCAGTGTTCTGGGTTATTTTAAAGTCCTCAGCAGTTCCAACTACACAACCAAAGCAAAAAGGCTACTCTCAACCACACAGTAGGCTAATGAAGACTATCCACATGAGCTCCAGTCCTTCAGCCTCCCAGAAGCAGTTTCTTTGTACCACCCACAGAAGGGTGATCTAGGAAAGCACCAAAGCCCCTACAGAAATCATTAGTAGTCATTCTCACTAAAATAGATGATGCTGAAATACTAATGTCATGGACATAAATTGTCATCACTTTTCCAGCTTCACTGTGAAGCAGCTCAACCAATACTGTATCTTTTTCTTCTAGGTTCTCTTTTCATTCAGCTATTTTGAATTGGTGAAAAGGCCCGGGTGGAAGAAAGGACGTTTTTTCCTTAGAAGCATCCCTTCCCCCTTGACTTTTCTACAGGTACTCCTCTTGAGGCCTCTCTGCATTTATAATCGCAGAAGATGTTGTTGCTGTTTTTTCTAATTCTTCCTGAGAGTTTCCACCATGTCTTGACATGAACAGAGCAACTGCCGAGTATCGATTGCTACATGCTGCTTATGAGACAGGCTGGGAGCCTTGCTTGCAATTTTTAATTGTGGCCTGAGTAAAACCTTTCTTCCCTTCTGGCAGCATAATAAATACTTCTTTCTTTGTTTCTTTCCTTTGTTTCTCCCCCCCCCCCCCCATTTTTCTCTCCCTTCCTTCCTGCTGTTTTTCCTTCCATCCTTTCTTTCTCCCTCCCTTTCTCTTCCTTCCTTGCTTCTTTCATTTGTCCCTCCCCCTTTTCTCTCTCCCAGTACCTCTCATTTTCTCTCTCTCTCTCCTTTCTCTCTTTCTCTGTCTTTCTGTCCTGCCTTTCTGTCTATCTATCAAAATAACTGTAGTCAGGCAGGGTTTAGGCTGCTTCTAGCCGGAATGTGGGTACAATGCTTCCCTTCGCTTGAAATGCAATTCTTGACATTGTAATGCAAGTTGGGGTGGATTTTGCTAGAGGAAGGGGGGGGTCTGGCAGAGCTGGGTCTGTGTTGACAATCAGAACTAATCTGTTTAATCTCCCATGCACAGCCTGTGAATGGTGAGCATACCCAGGCACTCAAAGACCCGCTCCGTGTTTTTTTAAAGGCTGCTTTTCAGAAGTAAATCCAGGCAGCAGTCAACCCAATGGAAGCCCCAGGAATGATGCTGGAGAGGCAGAACATAAAGAAAGCTTTGGGTCTCAGATGAGTTCAGACTAAGCCCTTGAAACAATCCACCCACAGAGCAACAGAAAGACCGAGAAACAATCAGCGGCCACCAGGTGGCATAATTATATTGGTGTCCTTTGTGCTACTACTGGAGTGCTGGAAATGTCTTCTTCCCTCTCCCCACCCTTTGCTCCCCAAACCTCTGAACTGGAACATTCTAAGAAAAAAAATGAGATTTTTAAATATATTTTTATATTTAAGCAAAAGAATTATCAAGAATTTCAAGGATCTCATCTGTCTAGGCTGCTCCATGATTGTGTACATGTGTGGGCACTGAGCGTTTTTGACCAAGAGAAGAGAGGTTGCTTTCTTCCTTTCTTTTCTGTAGTTATTGATATAGATGAGCATTCACATCATCCTTAGTGACTGTTATCCTTATGTCTTTGGTTGGGAACCAGAGGATGGCAGAGTAGGGGATGGAAGGGACCTTAGAGGTCAATCACCCTCTTTTCATAAAGAAACTGAAACTGACTTGTGTCATGTCACATAAAGTAGTAAGTGGAAGTTAATATTTGAACTCAAGTCCTATGAATCCAAATGTATCAACTTTCCACCCTATCGTTCTATTTCCCCTGTATGCGAATAGTATATACTCCTCCAAGATATCATTTAACACAGCATCCCTTGCTACTCCTAGGTTCAGTACAGCTACTTCAAGTAACACATAACTCACGATATAAGCCTACATCTAATGCAAATTTTCTCTTTTATTAGATCAAACAAGAGACAAGTAACTCCAACAGCAAAAGCCCTTAGTTAAGACTTGGAAGAATGCAAATTTAAAAGAAAAGCAATATGTTGAGAAACAACCTTTGTACTCATACACAGACTATAATCTACTATACCTCTAAAGAAAATATAGTCTTATTCCCCTTGAATTCCTTTAATTCGCAGCATAATAGGAAGACACAGCCACTTAACCTCTGGCTCCAGTGGCAAGTGTCTGGAAGGTGCTTAGAGTTTGTATGACTCTTAGAGATTCTTTATTATACATTTCTTGAAGCAAATTAAAGAATGACTAAATACTCTCAACTGAGATTTGGAGTGTGATGGCCCTCCTATATTAGAGATGACATAGCCATACAACTACATGTGTTTTCTTTGCTCCCACCATAGCTCCTCAGCTTGCTTCCTTTTGTTTGCTCATCCTGGCTCTTGATGAATCTGTTTTCTCAACCTCCTATCATCTGTTGAACACCACATCAGAGCTTTTAACTAGTCCACTAGACTGTGAATCATGCAAATCCTTCTGGGAAATATGGTCCAGAAAATCTCTCCCAAAGAGTGATGTGCTCTTAAGCCCAAGCATTATGGAAAACTAGGCTCTATGTTTATGCCCACTATATAAGATTTAACATGGAAAAGTTTGGATATCTTATAGAAAATTATCTCTTTAGTAATATGAGTGGAAATAAGAATTACTCAGTACTTAAAATCAAAAACTGCGTAAGTGGTTTAAAGAAGGAAAAAGGAGAAGAAAACTGGGCAGAATGGTCTCCAAGTTCCCGTTCAACTCTAATTCTATCACTCTTTTTTTTTTGTTAGAGTTCTTCAAGCAAAGGCTGAAAACCGGGGGATGTTTTAGAGAAGATTCCTTTGCACGTATGTGTTGGACTAAATGGCCTCTTAACTCCCTTCCAATGCTGGTATTTTGACATTCTAATTCCGTGACAGGATCTAGATCAATGGTCCTAAACTTGGGGTAAAAATTTCATCTTTATTTTAATTTAATCCTTTTTCTTTATGATCCTATGTATTTTATGTATTTGTAATTATTCTTCAGAGGAGTCCATAGGTTTCATCAGACTGCCACAAAAAAGACTAAAGGATATGTGTGTGTGAGTGTGTGTGTGTGTGTGTGTGTGTGTGTGTGTGTGTGTGTGTGTGTGGACCCTGTTGGCCATCTAATGAAGTCTTTTCACATAATGGTTTGCTGTCTGCATTCATAATTCAATGAAATGCTAAATTTTGGTTAGAGTTTAATGAAAATTAAAATGTAACTTTTTTGCATCCAAGTTAATAGACCCCCTGAAACTTATCTACAGATAACTTGGAATCTCATGGATCCCAGAACAAGAACCCTTTGCTTTAGAGTGAATACTTCTTTGCCCAGTTTGTATGTGGCATTTCTAACTTCCTTAAGAAAGTATCCACTTTCTGTGTCTCTGAAATGGGTCAGTTAGCAGAAAGAAATACTACGAAACCAAATCTTCTCCAAGTTTTTTTTTTAATTTTTTAAAGGGTGAGATATCAAATTATTTGGCGCTAGAGTTGATATTCTATTCATCTTTGTTTTCTCCTTGCCCCTAATGCATAATACAGTATTTCAATATGCTTATGTTATTTCCTCCAATAGACTATAAACTCCTTGAGGGCAGGGATTGTTTCACTTTTACCTCAATAAATTTGATGCTTAGCTTATAGTAGTTACTTCCTTATGATTTACTTAATTGCACTGAAATGAATCGTAATTATATATGTAGATGACAGAAAAAATATTTGAGTATATAGATCGATTTGTTTTTTATCTATTCTTAAATCTTCAGGGCCCTAGCATAGTGCTTGGCGCGTAGTAGCTGCTTTATACTTTTTGCTTGATTACAGTAGCTATGATACAGATAACCTGTATTAGGCGCCATACTTACAACAGCAAGAGGCTGTTCCCTGCCCCCAACCATATCAGCACCCTGGTACAAAACCCCAGTCATTCCACCCTAGTTATGGCTCTGAAAACAGGGCCATAGCCCAAGGACTAGGGGTCTAGGGGACTGAACAGCACTCAGGTATATATGTTCCATCATGGGCCTTCCTTGTCATTCCCAGCAAGGCAGACAACCCACAAGGAACAGGACTTGCCAAGGGTGAGTAGGAGCTCCAGAAACATAGCACTCTACAGGAAGTTTTCTATGTAAATGAAGCAACAACTCCAGGAGAGGTGAAGAATAAATATGGGGGAGGGGCAGGAATACAGAGAGCTCTTTCCCTTTACAGTTTACCGCTGGCTCCAAGGAGGATTCAGTTCCCATTTCCGAAGAGGTACAGAGAGCTCTCTACTATAGTTTCATAAGCTTCAGAAGAAAAACCTTCATTTCCATCATTTATTTTTAGAGTGCAGGTGGCAACAATGAGAATGTTTATTTTACCAGAATGGGCATTTTGAAAATATAGGTAGGAGCTTTTTTATTTTTTTTTTTACATGAGGGAAGGGGGAAAGGGTGGAACATAACTTGCGGTACAAGGCACAAATAATATGTTTTAATGGCTTAATGCAATGAAATCAGTTTGGATATTTTTTGAACTGCTCATTTTCTACTCATTTAAAAAGAAAGGGGCTTTGTTTTCTAAAATGGAAATTTCCAAGCTGTCATGTTTTAACCCAAAGGCCGTAAGCTCTTCTGACACTATCTTTTTGTGAGGAACTTTGAATTAGATATGTTATTAGCACAAGAACAACATTTGGCTATTGTTAAACAAACATTAACCACTACTTTTCCCCATTTGTTTGACATGTTGCTGAGTACGGAGCTGTAACAACCAAAAGCCGGTTGTAGATGGAGGGCTTGTGGATCCAAAGCAATCTTTCTTTAAGATTGGGATTTTATTCAGTTCAATGAAGTATACAGTATGTTCCTACTATGTGTAGTAAAGCGTACTAGGTGTTGAGGAACCTAAGACCAAATGGAACACTGAGTTTATATTCCACCAGGGAATACAACATATTTACAAGAAAGTCAATAAGTCAACAAGCATTTATCAAGACTTACTATGTGTCAGGCACTGTGCAAAGCTCTAAAAATGCAAATACAAGTGAAAATAAAGTCCCTGCCCTCAAGGATCATATATTCTAATGGGAGAGACAGCACAAGAAAGAAAAAAAAGAGTGGGGGGGGAATTATGATAAAGTCTTGAGGAGTGTAGCCTTTAAAGAGATGGCTTTCTTGAGTTCTCTCCTTAAATGGAGGTTTTGAGAGGAGTCCCCCCACCTTCCAATCAGAGTGAAGGGCCCCAGGCGCACTTAAGAATACTTAAAAAATATGAGACCCAGGCCCAAAGTGATCTTCCAGGATGAAGAATTTTCTGGAGCATGATGTCTAAAGGAGTGCAAACTTGTGGGAAATTAAAGAGTATATAAATATGAAGCAATTCATTATGATTTCAAGAAAAGAGTACAAATAACTAGGGAGATCAGGAAAAATCTCAAGAAGAAGGTGACACCTGAAATATATTTTGATGGAAGATGGAAATTCTGCCAAATGAAGATATGGAGGGGATACATTCTAGCTAATGGCTGTGGCAGATGAAATATTGTATGTGCAGAGCAGTTATCAAGCCAATTTGACTGGAACAAAGAGCACATGAAAGGGAATAACATGAAAGAAAAAAAAACCGAAAAGGTAGATGGGAGCCAGATTGTGGAGTTCTTTAAGTGCCTGACTGAAGATATTATGTATTTTCCTTGAGGCAATGGGGAGCCACTGAAGATTCATAAGTCTACCTATAACACAATTATGTTGAATATTTTCATAAGAGACAACAAAGCTATCACCAGAAATCCCCTAAAATTCTTTGTGGGGGCCACCATAGCCAAAGGAAATGTTATTCAGATTTCCAATGGGAAGAACAAGGGGTCAAAATAAGAATCATAACACTAGAGTAGATTGGAGCATTCAGAGTGTGCTGAGGTCCTTGAGATTGCCAGAATTTCTATGGATTCCATCATGAAAATTACGTGTCAATAATACCCTAGCACAGCAGTTTCCTCTGGGGGTCCATGCAATACCTTTGATCTAACACTCAGATCAGAGCATCTAATATGGATCAGCCCCTCTCAGTGTTCCCACAAGTGAGCTGGGGTTTTGGTTTTCTAAGATGTCATTTTATTTCATTCACTATTCCAGCTTTATCTATATGTCTATAGACAATTCAAAGCTGACTTTATTCTGTGGTGATTACTAAGGCTTTTCCTTATTTTCAAAGTGTTATTCAATTCAAGAAACATTTATTAAGCACTATCTCTATATGCCAGTCAATACATTCGATATTTTGCAAATATTCTCATTTCATCCTAACAACAACCCTAGGAGGTAGGTGCTATTATTCCCCACCCCACATTATAAACTGAGGCAGACAGAAATTAAATGATTTGCCCAGGGTTGGTGAGTGTCTTGGGCTGGATTTGAACTCCAGTCTTCCGAGTCCAGGTCCAGCACTCTATCCACTGCACCACCTAGCCCCCCAAGGGCACAAAGGAATTATAGCCCATGGTACCCTTTCATAGACATGGTATTTTTCATAGACTCTAGTATGGTGCCACGCATAAAGCAATTGCTAGAATATTCAAGGATTTGATTGGTGTAGCATTAAGAAAATTGAAATGGAATGGACATTCCATAGGGGCACAGAAAGTTAAGGTTTTGCCCTTGTATCCCTAGAACATAGCATCTTGCAGGCAATGGTCCCTGATTGGTTCCTTCCCCTCTGAGCCAGTGTCCCTCTGTTATATGAAAATTTGATCCAATCTAATTTCATTCAGTTCAATTCAACAAGCACTTATTGTGTGCCTACTACGTGCAAAGGATTTTGCTTAGGCACTAGGGCTGTAAAAACAAAAATGAATATGACAATAACACAAACCTGTCTTACTAAGAAAGGATCCAGAAAAAAAGGAATAGAAATAAATAGAAAGCACTTTCTAAGTTTGAAGTTATAAGTGAATGCTAAGTAATTAAGCTGTACATAACTATTCTATGAGTTTCAGGAAATAACCATGTGAGAGAAGACATCCTTTGTTCAGAAAATGAAGAAATTAAACAAAAGTCTGGTCCTTGCAGTCACCCCTGTACACAAGAGCAAAAGGGAAGCAAGATTTTAAAAATAGAGAGACAGACAGGCATCAAGTCATTAGCATCTGACACACAGCTAGTTATTCTCGAACTTCCTAAACAAGGTTATTTATCTCTCTCCATCTATTGCAGTCTCTCTGTCTGTCTGTCTGTCTGTCTCTGTCTCTGTCTCTGTCTCTGTCTCTGTCTCTCTCTCTCTCTCTCTCTCTCTCTCTCTCTGCCTCTCTCTTTCTCTCTCTTTCTCTCCACCCCCTATAAGATTTGCCTAAATCATTATATTATGGGCTCAAATAAAAAGAATATGTGGAGAATGAAAAAAAATTGAAAAAACAAAAAGAAGGTGACAAGAGAGAAAGAGAGAGAGAGAGAGAGAGATTGTAAAGCCACAGCAGACTCCCCGTCCTTCCCTCTCATCAATATGTAGAAGTGGCAAAGAGCAACAGATCAGGGGATAGAAGAGAAAGAAAAAAAAGTAAATTTGTTATGTGCGCTGCACATGTCACTCGGCAAAAGGTGAGCATGAAGCTCAGGGATCCCCTGATATTGAAACTATAGGGATGCTGCTGGGGAAAATATTCAAATAGCATCATTAGAAATTAGATATTGAAGGAGATAGATAAGCTCCAGATTACTTTTTAATAAAACATAGCTCTCATATCCTTACTTACAGGGTTGTCCCCCTCCCAGAAACCCTGCCATTAGCATTAATTGAAAGAAAGCACCAAGTGTGCTTAAATCCTTCAGTCAGAGGGAAGGAAGCAACCCCTAGGTGTCCAAGAGAACCAAAGTGATTCCCTGATGGAAAATATTCACAAAAAGTTATGAGAAAGGGCATGATCACATCCAGCATTAGAGCTGGACATTTAGCTTATTTTAAGACAATAAGTACTTACAGAAGGCTGCCTTTATGGAGGTGACCATGGGTTCTTGAAGGCTATACTTGGGGAACTTAACCTCTGGCAGCTGGAAGGATTCTAAGTGCCATCCTGGTGACAACCTGTCTGTTGTCCCAGCTTACTACAAAGAGGCTTGTCACTAGAAGGCTGGCTGGGAGGTAAGGATTTCTTGGCCATCACTAGGGATGTGGTGTGAGTCACACTCATCAAGGGGAGTACTGATATCAATGAGATCATGGTTGTATTAAAATAAGAAGGACTATTCAGGGTTTCTTAATTTTTTCCACTCATGACCCTATCGGTGCTTCTTAAACTGTGGGTCACAACCTCATGCATGTGCTAACATGGTATTCAGTGTCTCAGGGGTTGTGAGAAATGGACTCCAGTGGGCCTAGCTAATGCTCTTGAGGAATATATGGTATAATTGAAAAGAGGAAATTATTTGTGTGTGTATGTGTATGTATTTATAGACACACATAGATATATACATATATGCATGTATACGTATATCTACACAAATGCACATATACATATATTTACATAAAATAATCAAGTATCAATGAAAGCCTGTCAAAATTAGTGCCAAAGCAAATATTTCAAGAACCCTAGCAACTCCCTTGCTATAGATACCATTCACAAAAGAGAGGAGAGAGATAAATCATCAAAGGCTGAGTAAAATGAGCATACTCAGGGTTCTGGTGGGAAAGGCTCATTAGAAAAGGGACTATTACAATGTAAGCTACTAGAGGGCAGCTTTTGTTTTCATATCCACAATATACATCTGGTCAGTGGAATCAGATGGCTCAGGAGGAGAAAATGAGTCTGGTGACCTGCACAGTCCTCCCTCACTCAAAACAAAGTCAAGTGCAAGTCATGTCATCATTTCTCTGATGTCATGGTCCTCTTGGAAAACAAAGGACAAACACAACATATTTCACAGTAAGAGTTTAATGAATTTTTTTTATTCATCCATCCATCTATTTATTCATTCAACAACACAAAGAATTACTAAGGGCTAAAAAATACAATGATTTGCCAGAAGCTAATAATGACTAAGAAATCTCAGCACCTGAAAGAATGATCACAAGAGAGTTAATTTTGATTATTTAGTAGATCTGAACCCTCCTTGCATAGAGCAATGGCAGATCTAAATACAATGGATGAAAAATGCTAGGAAATCAGCACAGGCAGAAATTTTAAAAAGGTTTGAGTAGTTAGGGAAGGTTTAATAGAGAGGAGAGCATGATACCAGATACAAAGTTGGCCAAGTTTTGCCAACATAAGGGAAGAAATGTAACCCTCCATTGTCTGACTGGACTAAACTACAAGGACTACGAGTAATTATTCTAAGGGAATGAACATTCCTCTCTCAAGTAAAACAGAACAGTGACTGCTGAAAATGATAAACCACAAGTTGAGAAGAGTGAATGTGAAACATTCCACTCACCTCCTGTAAGAGAGGTGATGAATCTAAAAAGCAGAGATAGACACATTTTCGGGAATGACCAATGTGGGAATTCATTTCACTGGACTATGCATGCTTGTGGTGAGTTTTTTTGTTTTTTTTTAATGTGCTCACTTGGAGGAGGAATAGAACAGATTATACATACTTATAAAATAAACATTAAAAAACACAGTGAATGGCGTGTCAGGCTGGGAGTCACAAAGACCCATCTTCCTGGGTGTAAATCTGGCCTCAGACATATATTATCTATCTATGTGATTCTCTCATCAATTTCCTTCTCTGTAAAATGAGCTAGAAAAGGAAATGGCAAACCACCCCAGTATCTTTGCAAAGAAAACCCCAAATAGAATTCTAAAAATTCAGGCATGATTGAAGCAACTGAGTAACAGTAACAAATATAAGCATATATGCAAACATATATGAATATATGGAATATATAGTATGTGTGTTTATATGTATGTGCACACGTATATATATATATACACACACACACATAGAGATAAATGAAATTCAAGGAAAAATAGGAAGATTTGTATGAACTGATGCAGAATAAAATAAGATCCAGAAAAGATGGATCTACAGAAAAGTGCCTATATTAATGAAAAGATCAATAAAAAGAAACCAGGCACTGAGTAAACAGAAAAATCAACTATAGTCTCAAAAATAGATAATAAAACATATCTCATTTTAGCAGAGTGCTAGAAGATTGTTGTCAAAGAATTATGGATATAATATCAGATACAGTCATTCAATGGAATGACTTGGCCAAAGTCACACTAAAGTTTAGAGGTAGGATTTGAACCTAGGTCATCTGAATGCAGAGCCTGTGCCTGTTCCACCATGCTACTATGCCTCCTATTTTAAGAATTAGATAGCAGAGCCAAGATGGAGGAGTAAAGTCAGGGACTCAACTAAGTTTTTCCAAATTCCCTTCCCCAAATAACGCCTCAGAACAAAGTCTGGAGCGGTAAAACCAGCAAAAGGATAGGATGAAACAATTTTCTATCCCAAGACAACTCAGAACATTGTCAGAACAGCTCTATCTCATTGGTGTGAGAGTGGAGAACAGTCAAATAGCAGGCCTTGAGGGCAACTGAATCAATATTAGTGGCTTCCAAAGCTCTCAGCCCACAGATGGCAAGGGGGAGTCAGATAACTATTCAGAAGGAGCAGGATTCTGATGCATCACCCCTATGTGGCTCTGGGTTGCAGTCCCAGGTCAAGGAGGAACATTAGTAGGAGCAGGGACCCTGGTCACAATTGCAGGGTGGAAAAGAGTGCTTGTGGTCAATATATCACAAAGATCATACGCTATGAGCAGGTGGGATTTATGCCAAGAATACAGACTCAGTTCAATATTAGGAAAACTGTCAGTATAATTGACCATATCAGTAACAAAACTAACAGAAATCATATGATTATTTCAATAGATGCAGAAAAAACTCTTCACAAAATGCAACAGTAATTCTTATTTAAAACACTACAAAGCACAGGAATAAATGGAACTGTCCTTAAATTCATAAGTAGTATCTCTATTAAAATGATAAGTAGTATCTATATAAAACCATCAGCAAGAATTCTGTGTTATGGGGATAAGTTTTCCCAATAAGATAAGGGGTGAAACAAGTATGACCATTATCATCACTATTCTTCAGTTTTTACTAGAAGTGCTAGCCATAGCAATAAAAGAAGAAAAATAAATTGAATAGGTAAGGAGGAAACAAAACTAATACTCTTTGCAGATGATATGATTGTATACTTGGAAAATCCTAGAGAATCAATTTAAAAATTAATTGAAATAATTTAAAACTTTAACAAAATTGAAGGATATGAAATGAGCCCATATAAATTATCAACATTTCTATATTTTACCAACAAAATTCAACAGCAAGAAACAGAAAGAGAAATTCCATTTAAAATAATTATAGACAACATAAAAGACTTGAGAGTGTACCTGCCAAGACAAACCTAAGAATTACATGAACACAATTATAAAATACTTCTCACACAAATAAAGTCAGATCTAAACAATTGGAAAATTATTAGTTGTTTATAGGTAGTCTGAGCCAATATAATAAAAGTGAAAATTTTACCTAAATTAATTCATTTATTCAGTGCTACACCAATCAAACTACCCCCCAAAAATTTATAGAACTAGAAAAAATAATAACAGAATTCATCTGGGAGAAGAAAAGATCAAGAATATCAAGAGAATCAATGAAAAAATATTAAGGAAGGTCACCTAGTTATAACACCTCAAACTGTATTACAAAGTAGTAATCATCAGAACAACCTGATACTGGCTAAGAAATAGAGTGGTGGATCAGTAGAATAGATTAGATACATAAAACATAGTAGTGAATGCTCATCATACTTTACTATTTAATAAACTTGAGATATGGGGACAAGAACTCACCATTTGACAAAAATTATGGGGAAAACTGGAAAGTAGTTTGGTAGAAACTAGATATAGCCCAACATCACACACCAAGATAAGTTCAAAATGGATACATGACTCAGACATAAAGAGTAATACTATAAGTAAATTAAGGAAGCATGGAATACTTTACCTGTCAGATCTATGGATAAGGAAAGAATTTATGACTAAACAAGAGAAAGAGAGCATCACAGGATATAAAATGGAAAATTTTGATAAGATTAAATTGAAAAGGTTTTGCACAAATAAAACCAATGTAGTCAAGATTGGAAGGAAAGCAGTAAACTGGGAAGGGGGGAATTTTACAGTGAGTTTCTTTGATAAAGCCTTTATTTTTTTTTTTAAATATATAGAGAACTGATTCAAGGTATAGGAATACAAGTCATTTCCCAATTAATAAATGGTCTAAGGATATAAACAGGTAGTCTTCAGAATAAGAAATCAAAGCTAAGTATAGTCATCTGAAAAATGTTTTAAATACCTACTGATTAGAGAAGTGTAAATTAAAACAACTCTGAGGTACTACTTTGCACTTATCAGATTGGCTAATATGACAGGAAAGGGAAATAACAAATGTTGGAGGGGATGTAGGAAAATTAGAACGCTAAATATACTGTTGAGGGAATTGTGAAATGATTCTACCATTCTGGAGAGCAATTTGGAACTACCCTAAGGTCTATAAAACTGTACATACCCTTTGACCCAGAAATACTACTACTGAGTCTATAACCCGAAGAGATTTGTTTGAAAAAGGAAAAGGCCCTATGTGTACAAAAATATTTATAACAGCTCAATGGCAAAGAATTGAAAATTGAGGAGACATCCGTCAACTGGGGAATGACTGAACAAGCTGTGGCACATGGTTGTGATGAAATATTATTATACTATAAGAAATGATGAACAGAATGCTTTCAGAAAAACTTGGAAAGACTTACAAGAACTATAAAAAATTAAGTGAGCAGAACCAGGAGAACAATGTACACAGTAACACAATATTGCGCAATGATCAACTGTGAATGATTTTTGTGACCCCATTTTGGGTTTTCTTGGCAATGATACTGGAGTGGTTTGCCATTTCCTTCTCTAGATCATATTATAGATGAGGAAACTGAGGCAAATAGGGTTACTTGCCCAGGGTCACATAGCTAGCAAATGTCTGAAGTCAGATTTGAATTTAGGAAGATAATCTTCCTGATTCCAGACCTGGCACTCCATCCATTACCCCACCTAGATGCCCCTTCCTCAGTAGAAACCTTCAAACAATTGCTGGATATCCACTTGTCACAGATGGTATAGACAGTAAATTTCTGTTTGTGCACAGGTTGGGACAGATGACCCCTAGGGTCCCTTGCAATTGTGAGTTTCTGCGATTCTTCCTCATCTCCTGAAAAATAATAAAATAATAGTCTCTCTCTCTCTCTCTCTCTCTCTCTTTCTCTCTCTCTCTTTCACACACACACACACACACACACACACACACACACACACACACACACACACACACACACCATACTCTTACACTTAGTTGTTTTTAACAAAACCTGTTAGCTTGAAAATTCCATGGTTTTTTGAAGACTTCAATTAAACACAAAGAAAATAGCAGCAAATTCCTCTTTAAAAAATTACTTTAAAAAAAATTTTCTTATTTCCTTATCCATTTCCCTCCCAACTTTCCAGGATACAACAAGACTTCAAATCCTGCCTCCCTTTCAATCCCTCCCTGTCTTCTGACCTTTCGCCCATTGTGAGGAACTCATTTTCCTCTCCCATTCTCCCTCAGATTGCCTTAGCTGACTTGCTCTCCTTTCTGCTCATGCAGCTGCTACTCTGTCCCATCTTTAGCTGCCTGGATAGCTTCCTTTAAAGGCTTGATTTCTGAGGAACTAGACTGAGGGAAAAGGAGGAGGAAGAGAGAAAACTTTTTAAATGACTCCTAAGTGGTATCTGGAATGCTCTACCTCTGGGCTGATACACTGTAGCCTGCGTTTGTGACATGCTTAGAATTTCTTATCAGGGAGCATAAAAGCCCTTACAGAATCTTTACTAAAACCTACTGAAAAATCCACATAGACTAGCATAAATGAGTGGCAGTTAACAACCAATTCTCACATTAGGAAGTAAATTAGCATTTAAATAATCTATACATCCAGGAGGACTTCGGTCTTCTAGACTTTACTTCCTTTTGGAGGACCCCAGCACTTGTCAGGGTTAAACGTCTCACACTAAATCAATGTAGCAAAACTCACCACGGGATCTAATAACCTCTCTGAAATGATCGTGCAGAAAGTCCTCATGAAAGAATTGCAAAAGTGAAATCTGCTTTCCACTGTACATACTTCCCTTTGATTCAACAAGGTAATTGTCCCCATCGGTAGCGTTTTCTGATGTGGTCAATCCAGTTTCTTGTCTTAACTGCAATCTAATGTTCATCCTACTCAGAAATACCAGGAAGGCAGTCATTGTCACTTTGGGAAATGGGTCCTCAACCAGTCTGTGCTGAACTTTAGTAGATGGTGATAAGACCTCAGCATAGATTCTAGAAGAGTTTGGAGTGTATCTGGTGAATGATTAGGTGAGAAATTGTGGGAGAAAGACAAGAACAAGGCAGGTTGAGGGGTAGAGACTGAACAGAGAGCCAAAGAGTAGGAGAAAGGGGATAGGAGAAAGATGTACATGGAGCCAGAATGCTGCCCATAGTTTCACTGAACTCATTCTACTACTAACAGTGTGCTTTCCCTCAAGCATGCCTTTAACACCTTTTATACTTGGAGACCCCAAGATTCATCAAACTTTGAGGCATTGTGTCATCGAATAGGCAAGCCATTAACATCCCGTTGTCTTTATAACTTCTAGCATCATGCCAATAAGATCACACAGGAAGCTTGGATGTGACCTCATACTCTCCTTGGACTAAAAGGTTGGAGGATGTAGTTTTAGGATTTTAGTGATTATAGTATTTTTTGCTTAATCCTAATTCTTTGTTATTGACCTTATATTCTAAGTGAATGTCCTCTTGATTTTCTATGAAGTCACATAACTAATTCTTGCTAGAGAGGAAGGGGAGATTTGAAAGGAAGTATTATTGGCTCATGAACCATGGAGTTAAATCAGTAGTGAATCCAAACAGATTTTAGGAACTTGAATGTGGCAGTAGGATGCTATATGCGTTTTGTCGACTTTTTAAAAATCATTTTATACATTGCACAGTATCATTTCTAGTTAATGGTTACTATCATCCTGGCATTAGAAATTCTTAGCTTCCATCTAGTAGTCAATTTTAAGTTATAAACTCTTCATAATTGTTGATTGATTGGTTGAATCTAATAAGATGAAATTCAATAGGGATAAACACAAAATCTTATACAGGATACAAGAACAGGAAACTGACTTGCCTGAGGAAGTGACTTGCCTAAGATCATACAGGTAGACAATGGAAGGACTGGATTTAAAACCAAAGTCCCCTAACTCCAAATCTAGACTCCTTCCCACTGCATCAAGCTGGTTTTTCTTTATATACTTTGGGGCTGCTGTTTTATTGTGTTTTAAAATGAGTGAAAAGCTTTCTTTGCCCTTCTGTATTTCCTGAACCTTTCTAATAATGTATAGAGCAGTTTAGAGATTTTCAGATATATAGATGTAGATAGATATATATGGATATATGTGTGTATATATGTACGTATATATATATATAATTTCATTTGATGTTTGTAACAATTGTGTGAGATACAGTTTTAGTAGTCTTATTTTACAGAAGAAGAAACTGAGACTCTGAAAGTTTCTTTCATTTTATGAGTAGCCTTGTGGTCATACAGCTGACATGTCAAAGATAGGATTCAAATCCAAAGTTATTGTAAGACCAACATTCTTTCCATTACACTCTATTGCCCGTGAGTTATCATCTTGCCTTCCTTCCATTGCAGGAAGGGCAAGTTATTTAGCCAGTAAATGATTAATAAGAACTGGATTTCAAAAGCTTGTGCCTTTTTTTAACCTAATGGATCTACCTATACTCTAGCTCTGCCCCATAGATACTACTACTTGAACTCTTTCCTTTCCATTGAAATGAAGGACAAGATAATTAATTCCTGATTGATCTAGTATACTAATTTTGAGAAGAGGCAGTTATGATTTCTCTTGAGGACAAGAAAACCCAGTCTACCTGGCAAGTTTTCTATATTGCAGCCAGGCATAGAAGGGACATTCTTGGATTGCACCAGAATAGGGCTAAATCTAGATATGGATAGGGATCCTTAGAGTGTGTCAGGCAGCATGGAATAAGGGATAGTGATATGAATCTGGATTTGGGGAGCCTGGACTTCTAAGCCATCCTCAGACATTTACTTATTGCAGGATAGTGGGAAAGTCTCAGGAGTTCAGTTTCTTCACCTGCAAAATGGTCACTAGATGGTCTCTAAGGTCCCTTTGAGAGGATCAAGGGAATAAATAGAAAAGGGTTTTCTCCTCATTGGAGTGTGAACTCCTGGAAAGCAAGGACTATCTTTTTATCAATTGTATCCCCAGCCCTTAGTACAGTGCCTGGCACCTAGTAGGTGCTTAATAAATGTTGATTGGATTGGATTTGGCTGCCTTGGCAAGAAGAGCCAAGTTTTCATCACAAATTTAAAACTAGGAGAAATGAGAGATGGTAATATTCAGGGACTTTTGCATTGTTGATTTAGGATTGCAGATTTAGGGAGATGATAGAGTTTACACGTTCTATTTATACAGTAGTTTATTGTTTATTTACTTTATTTTTTTTTTGCCTTTCTTTGTATCCTGAGTACTTGGTATAGTTAGTGCCTGGCATACAGTAGATATTTAATAAAAGCTAGTTTACTGATTGATAGTAAACTATTAGAAAAGATCTTCTGTAGAGAGGATAATAACTATTAGCATTTATATGATGATTCAGAGTTTGCTAAGGGTCCTACATATTATCTTATTTGGTCCTTATAGCATTCCTGTGAAATAGGTGCTTTTATTATCTTCATTTCACAAATGAGAAAATTGAGGCTGAGACAGATTAAGGAACGTGCCTAGGGTCACAAAGTTAGTAAGAGTTTGACGTAAGATTTGAGCTCTAGACTCTAAAACCAACGCTCTTCCTGTCCTACCACTTAGTTCCTTAACAGGGAGAAGAAAATGGGGGGAACCTTCTGTCTCCAACCAGAAATCAAGAAGGCTTAGGAACCTAGAAAGTCAAGACAATGGTTACTGAACTTAGGAACATAGAAGGTCAAACCAATAGTTACTGAACTGGTCTTAGAGATGTAAGAGGTTTAAATATTACTTCAGATGAAAGACCCAGAGCTAAAGGGAAGAGTCACAGAAATACAGTATAAGAGAGTTAGTCTTTCACAGGCTTAATCACAGAAAAGGGACAGGACAGGATCCTTTACGAGATGTGAACTGGTCCTTTGAATGAATAAGAAAGAAAGTAGTTAAGAGCTGAAGAGTGATACGCCATACTTCTGTGTGACCTCTAAAAGTCAGTTTACTTGGTCTAGGAAACAGGACAAGATGAAGACACATAGAGCTGGAGAAATGAAAGCTGTAAAAAAACCACATGGAGTTGGGAGGATACATAGGCAGAGGCAAAATCTTAGAAAAGGCCCCGTCTCTGGGACTGCTTGGGCTAATCAGTTATGACGGTTTGGTGTAGCAAAGCTGTATTGCTTAAAACTGTCCAGACTACAAAACCCAAGATTCTAATCTTCAATCTCCTTTCCCCCCTGCCTATGAGCTCCTTTGTAAGAATCTGAAGTCTTCTTTTCTGGGCACCAGAAAGTCTGTTTGCCTTTCTGTGTTTAAAATATTTACTTTATCTTCATAAACACTGTTAACCACTGGGCATTTGCTAGCCAGGATGTAATTATTGGGAATACAGTTAGGAGGAGGAAAATGACTGATGGAAATATACTCAAAGAAGAGATAGAGATAGGTTTAATACTGAGTGTTATGTCAGAAGTGCTTTGTAAGTAGGAAAATTAAATGTATATAAGTTACAGGGTTCAAATTCAGCCTCTGGCACTGACTAACTATATAACATTTGAGATACCACCTGGCCCAGATGAGCCCACATCCTCTGCTCCCAGAAGACATGTTGGATATAATTTGATGAACGACTGTCAGTAATATTTGAAAGATTCTGGGAAACTAGATCAGTAGTTCTTTACCTGGGGCCCATGAGCTTTAAAAATGTTTTGACAAATATATTTCAATATAATTGGTTTCCTTTGTAATAGAATGCATTTAATTTTATAGGTTTAAAAATATTCTTCTTAGAAGGGTTGCATATGTTTCATCAGGCTGACAAAGGGGTCCATGACACAAAAAAAGATTCAGAACTCTTAGACTAAATGATATGCTTTATGTCTCTGATCTCATGATCCTATTATTAAGATTTCTTCATTGGTTAATCCAGAACAGTTTATTAGATTTTCACAATAAAAATTAGACATCTCCGTCAGCAACAAATAGATTATATTCTGAATCAATTTTCTATTTCTTCTACTAGATTTTTAAACTGTGACCTAACTAGTTAACTTTTATTCTCCTTAATACGATTATTAGAAGTGGAACTAGAAAAGTTGGTAACATGAGTCCTTACCCCTCTCCAAGGGGCAAAAGCCAAAGCTTAGCCTAACTTTGAGAAGAGAGCTCCCCAGTCATGCTTGTCCAGAAAGGTCTTGAGGCTGCAGACAAGACTG